>NC_086328.1:72711422-72923922 GCF_036172605.1 Pelobates fuscus
TGGGTTGCGCCATTTCCTGTTCGTATTTTGAAATGTTCGCTTCGTTCCTGGAATGGGTGGTCTCCCAGGTGGCGGGTCGGACATCTCTGACCCATTACCTGGATGACTTCCTGTTTGTGGGGCCAAGTGCGTCATGGGAATGTGCTGTGCTACTGAAGTCCTTTCAAAACGTGGCGTAGGATTTTGGCGTGCTGGTGGCGGCGGGTAAGACGGTCGGGCCGTCAGGGGTGTTGTCGTACCTGGGTATTGAAATTGACTCAGGCAAAATGGTGTTTCGGCTGCCTGAGGATAAGTTGGCGCACTTGGTGCGCCTGGTGGATCGGGTAAAAGGCGCGAAGAAAGTCCAGCTGCGCCAATTGCAGGTTTTGTTGGGGCACCTTAATTTCGCATGTCGGGTTCTAGCCATGGGCAGGGCATTTTCTCGCAGGTTGTCGTTAGTGACGGTCGGGGTGGCCCAACCATTTCATTTTATACGCATCACAGGGTGGCTCCGGGACGATCTCCAGACTTGGAGTTCGTTCTTGGGGACATATAACGGGCAGTCCTGCTGGTTGCGGTCTGCTATTTCCAATGTGGACTTGGAATTTTTTACAGATGCCTCGTGGTCTGTGGGCTTGGGGCATACTTCCAGGGACGTTGGTGTGCGGAGCATTGGCCTCAGGACTGGCGTGGCAGTGAGCTCATGGGTAATTTGACTTTCCTGGAGTTTTTTCCCATTGTGGTGGCGGTGGAGCTGTGGGGTGGTGAATTTGCCAATCAAAAGGTGATTGTTCACACCGACAACTTAAGCGTGGTGCATGTGATCAATCGCTCCACGTCTGCCTCTCCCCCGGTGTTGGAGCTGCTTAGGTGTTTAGTCTTGCTGTGTTTGCAACGTAATGTATGGATTGTGGCACGTCACGTTCCTGGCACCTTGAACGTCTCGGTTTCAGTGGGACCGATTTCGAGAGGCGGCCCCGAAGGCGTCACACACAGGGACGCCTTGCCCGAAGGACATATGGGACCTGGTTTCAGACATCTGAGGCGAATGGTGAGGGATTCGTTATCGGAGTCCACGTGGTCCGCGTATGTGTCGGTTTGGCAACGGTGGTGCAGTGCGGGGTCCATTGAAGATCTTTCGTCGGAGGCAGGGAGATTGCGTAACACGCTGGCTCTTCTGGAAAACTTATGTGCAGCAGGTAAGTCGGCGACGGTCGCAGGGCGTCACTTGGCCGCCCTTTCCTTTTTATTTCAATGGTTTGGTTGGCAGGATGCTACAAAGGCCTTCTGCGTTGTGCAGGCCTTGAAGGGTTGGAAGAAGAGCCGTCGCCCTGATGCTCGACGACCCATCTCCTTCGAGGTGCTATGTAGGTTGTTGGAATTTCTGCCGCAGGTCTGTTTTTCGGGGAATGAGGTTCTACTGTTTGGGGTGACATTTTTGTTCTGCTTTTTTGGGGCCCTTCGTGTCAAGGGCTGATGGCAAGTGCCGGCTGTTGAGGCTCTTGGGAAAAAGAAGTGGAGAACTGTCTGTTGGGTTAACCGTCCAACAGCTGACAGGTCATGGTTATTGGATTTGAATTGAATTAATAAAGCTGTGGCCGTTGCCCTTATCCACAAGAAAAGTGTGTGGTGTCATATTGGGGGGGGCAACGGGAAGAGCAGGTATAGAATTTATGTTCTATCAATGCTCAACTCCTACCAGCAGGTAGTGCCAAGTTAGCAAAATGAAGAAAGTTGAAGATGTGGGGGGAGACTGTGAAGAAACCTTTAAGTATCTAGAAGGGGGGATTAGAAAAGGGACAATAGTTGTGGGGGAGAACATAAAAAAGTTGCTGGTGTGTGGGGGGAATATGAGAGGACAGAAGGTGGGAAGAATAAGGCGAAAGGTGGAAGGTGTGATGGCAGAATATTAGAAAGTGAACATAAGGTGGAGTGGTAGAATGTGAGTTAACTTGAAGGTGTGTGGGGGAGGATACTAAAAAAGAGACAAAGTATGTGGGGGAAATATGGAGAAAAGAGAACTTGTGTGAAGGGGATATGAGAAAAGGGACAGAAGTTGGGGGAGGGGGAAGATATAGAGAAAGGTGAAGGTTTGAGGGTAGAATAAAAGAATAGGACAAACATTGTGGAGGGAGTATATGGAGAAAGTTGAAGGTGTTTGGGGATATGTTAAAATGCGAGAATTTGGGGGGAAGAATATGGAGAAATATGAGGAGAGGGACAGAAGTTGGTGGTAAAATATGCACATATTAGACTGGAAAGAGGGACATTAGGGGGGTATGGAAAGAGGGACACCACTGTAGGAAGGTACAATATGGAAGGAAGTTTACTAGTACTGAGTAATATGGGATAGGGTAATGATGATGTGATATGAGCGTTTTAACTGTATAACTGTTATGTTCATATACAGTGAATATTATATTAATGAGCCCTGCAGAAATTAAAACACCCACAGGGTTTCACTAAACAGAATTGCAAAATGAAGACTAAAATATCGACTATAGCGCAGTTGAAGAATTTCTTCACATTCTAAATGAATTAGCTTCAATTCAAAAGAACTCATATTGTCAGGATTACTATAGATGCCCAACATGCAGAACTTAAGTAGATAATAAGAAAATACCTGAGACGTATTGCTGGGCCTTAGAATGGCCGGATTTAACGTATGAAGGCAAAAAGCCACAAGACAGGGTAAAGACAAGACGTAGAAATAACGTTAACGATGAACAAGCCACGGGTCAAGGAATGGAGAAATCTGAATAGTCAGGAGCCAAGCCAAAGGTCAAGGAATACAAAGATCAGATAGTCAAAAAGGGAAGCCAAGGTCAAATACACTAGAATCAATACAAGGAACGCGCTCTCAGATAACCAATATGGAAACCACAACAGGGCACAGAGAAATGGACAAAATAGGCTTAAATAGCTTAAGGTGTTCCCTGATTGGCTGCAGGGAAACATATGATCATGGGTGTGTGTTAATTTAATGATCTGTCCCTTTATGGGTTAAACAGGAAACCCTTAAGTTATTCAAAGTTGCAGCGGCCGGCGTTCTTAATGATTACAGACCTGGCCGCTGTGAGAGGAGGAGCCACCACCATGTGTGAGTGATTGGCTGCATTCCCAGCACCACGTGTGAGCGTATGAGCGGACCCGGCGGGCGGCGACCAGGCAGGTAAGAGAACGGCGGCATTCCCTTTAGTGTGTTCCCGCCGGGAACCATGTCGCTCTCTGACATATATGTATATATAAATATGTATATATATCTATTATACACACACACCAATTTTCGGAAAATTCAGTTCCGACTCTGTCCCTGTTTCAACAAAGTAGGTTTAGACACCGTTTGGACAGGCAATTGGCGGGATACAAGCAATAGAAGGTATACAGAAAAGGGATCAACCAACCTGAGGGCGGATGAGTCGCCCAAAAAGGGGGTTTGAAAGCCTGGTTGGCCCCACTAAGAGCTGCACATCAGCAGAACATTTCTGAAGTATTCTTGCATGGTCTCAGTACACTGAGATTAGCTTTTTGGGACAGAAACCTTGGGCAGCAGATAAAGACCTCAAATCCAAGACTATCCTGCTGAATGGTGAACTTTTGGGAGCTAAATACAAACTTGTGCAAGGCAGACCAGGTCAAAATCAAATAAACAGGGCATACAGACATACTGACAGACATACATACATACATACATGCATACAGACATCCATACGTTCATAATGACATGCAGACACACATTGATACTGACATACATACAAATATACATAGATTCATATATACACACATACAGACATACATATATGCATTACATACTGACAGACATACAGACATATATGCATACATACTGACAGATATACAGACATACATTGATACTGGCATACATACAGACATACTGACCCTCCTGTTTCTTACCTTGTCTTTGCAGGAGGGTGGCTGGGGCTGATGGGACTGGGAGTCGGCTGGCTCTCCCTCACTGCCGGGCGCGCACGCGCTCCTCCCGCGCGGAGTGAGTTGGGAGGAAGTGACACCTTCCTCCCAGAGGCACTTGCTGCGGCTGCATTTTTTTTTTTTAAAGGGGCCCGGTCGCGCTATGCCACGGGCCACAGCGCTGACCGGGCCCCTGAAGATATAGTGCCCATTGGGTGGCCCAAAGTGCATGGGCCACCCGATAGGCCCCATCAGCGTGCGCGCCCCCGGTGCAACTGCACTGGCGGCAGTTCCACTGCTACACGTGGGGCCCATTATGGTTGTCATCCCCTGATGGCGGCCCTGAAAGCAGGGTATTAGAATCAGGATCAAGTGAGTGGTTTACTTATTTTGGGTTTTTGGTTGAGAACTGATAGTATGTACTTTTCTCTAATGTGTACCACTGTTCTCTTTCTTGTTAAGGAACTATGTTACTTGATTATGTACATGTAAAATACTTACATGGTTTCCACAATCTCTTTTGACCCTTGGACTTGTCCTACAACTGTTCCATGGGCAGTATTTTTAACCCAACCAACTGCAGCTATTCTCTCTGATCTTCAGTGTACTTTAAAGAGAAGAAAGCATATTATTAAGTTACTATATAATAATAACAACAACTAGAATAACAAACTACAAGATAAAGCCTTGGTGTTTAACAGAAGTACTTCTGCCATAGCTATAGCTGGGCACCCAAGGTCTAAACATAAACTAAATGTAAGAACATTTTTATGTTCCTGTATTGTCTTACAGTGGCCTTAAAGGGACACTATAGTCACCTGAACAACTTTAGCTTAATGAAGCAGTTTTGGTGTATAGAACATGCCCCTGCAGCCTCACTGCTCAATCCTCTGCCATTTAGGAGTTAAATCCCTTTGTTTATGAACCCTAGTCACACCTCCCTACATGTGTCTCGCACAGCCTTCCATAAACACTTCCTGTATGGATAGCCCTATTTAGGCTTTCTTTATTGCAAGTTCTGTTTAATTAAGATTTTCTTATCCCCTGCTATGTTAATAGCTTGCTAGACCCTGCAAGAGCCTCCTGTATGTGATTAAAGTTCAATTTAGAGATTGAGATATAATTATTTAAGGTAAATTACATCTGTTTGAAAGTGAAACCAGTTTTTTTTTTCATGCAGGCTCTGTCAATCATAGTCAGGGTAGGTGTGGCTAGCGCTGCATAAACAGAAACAAAGTGATTTAAAGGACCACTCTAGGCACCCAGACCACTTCAGCTTAATGAAAAGGTCTGGGTGCCAGGTCCCTCTAGGATTAACTTTTTTTTTTTAGAAACATAGCAGTTTCAGAGAAACTGCTATGTTTATAATAGGGTTAATCCAGCCTCCAAATCCTCTAGTGGCTGTCTCACTGACAGCCGCTAGAGGCGCTTGCGTGATTCTCGCTGTGAAAATCACAGTGAGAGCACGCAAGCGTCCATAGGAAAGCATTGTAAATGCTTTCCTATGAGACTGGCTGAATGCGCGCGCAGCTCTTGCCGCGCATGCGCATTCAGCCGAAAGGGAGGATCGGAGGCGGAGAGGAGGAGGAGAGCTCCCCGAACGGCGCTGGAGAAAGAGGTACGTTTAACCCCTTCCTCACACCAGAGCCCGGCGGGATGGGGACCCTGAGGGTGGGGGCACCCACAGGGCACTATAGTGCCAGTAAAACGAGTATGTTTTCCTGGCACTATAGTGGTCCTTTAACTCCTAACTGACAGTGAATTGAGCAGTGAAATTGCAGGGGAATGATCTATACACTAAAACTGCTTTATTTAGCTAAAGTAATTTAGGTGACTATAGTGTTCCTCTGACACGTTCCTCCTCTGACACGTCATGATTCCCTTTTATTCCAGAAGTTTGGTCCTTAAGGGGTTAAACACAATTTGCCATTGTGTGCATGCACAAATCCACCTCCAATTGTCACATGCTTAATAATCAAAAGTGAACGGTTACTTCTTTAGAATATATATTATTGAATAAAATGTTGAAAATCACCTATAACTTGTGTAAACTTTTTTTTCACATTTAGCAATTTACATCATAATCCAGTTCAGACAAGGTAAAGCCAAAGCAAACTTTGCTAAAGAAGAGGACAGAAACATTCTAGGTATGTCTTCTCTGTGGTGTCTGCCAGATAAGCGTTTATAACAATAAGGGAAAAGCTGGGTGACAAGATGACACAGTTTCAAAGTAAAGAGAATTTTTTTATGCCTCACAAACACATATTTGTTAAATATAGGGATAACTAGTTCTAAAATATTATCAATAGATGTGATCAAAGTGCTGGTCATTGTGCCGCAAGTAATGAAATACAAATGGGCCATTTGTGTTTTTAGTGATATGGTAACAGCACATTAAAAGGATAATACTTACTATTGGGATATAGTATTTCTTTAACTTGACACCCTAAAAACATCTCTCCCCTACTTACAATACCCTTGCCCCAAATGTTATCACTTTTGTATTTTTTTTTTTTTTTTTAATTCTTTATTTTTGTTGTGCATTGTAATACAGTCGGCTCACTCAGCCACAATAGCAGTCGTAAGCTCGGAACAAGCATCATAAACATAGCATGGTATAGAATATTCAGCACAAATTTTTACATTTTGTTGTGGGGAACAGGCTGTACAGTTGTAGATAACATGCATAACATCGTAACTCAGAGAAGGGTCATAATGCTTGGGCGGGGATGTTTGTCTAATTGTCTAGCCGTAACTTAGCTAGTTGCGTTTGAACATATAACAGAGTTTAAATGTATGTCAATTGTTAAGGTCACTTTCACGAAGTTGAGTTACAAGATAATTAAGTAAATTATCAGTTATACCCTCACATTTATAGCTCGCTAAAACTTTCGTTATTGGGGACAGAAACAGGGAACAGAAACTTTGCCTTTAAACCACTGGCGTACTTAGTATCGTGGACTACACATGGATCAAGCAAGCCTATGGTAGAGGCTTCGATTTTAATAGTGCTTATAAAGCATACAAACCGGTGGTGGGGCGCAGTGAACAGGCTAGAACTAGGACAGTTACTGAGGTCTCATTCTATGCCATAAGAAATGTAGTGGGAATGCAAATAATTAGGTTAACAGGCTAAACAATAGAGAGAGTCCTCAGGGTCCCAAGTGGTGCTGCGTCAGCCGATGCCTTGCGGGGCAATCATAACGTCCCGGTATGGTGCTCTGTGTCTGGCTTTCGGTTGTCTGAAAATGCCGGCAGCAGTATCTTCCGATGAGTGGTGTGGTTCGTTCTTGTGGTATGTCTTAGTCCCGGTCGTAGCTCGGATATTTAGCAGTGATTGTGAGCCGCTGTGGGTCCGCTGCAAGTGCTCTGGGGTTGCTGTTTTTCCCGGCTTTACCGGTCGGCCATATTGTGCTGTGGGTCTCGCCAGTATTTGTAGGCGATGTGGGCCCTGCTGCGTGTAAGCTTGCGTTGCCTTCTTTCGGGTCGTCGGTCCCGTGCCACTTTTGCCCCTAATGCGTCTCCGGGCAGCAGCGTTTAGATCAGCCTCTTCCCGTTTTTTGGGCGTCTTGGTAGGGTGGTCCGGTAGAGCTTCCATGCCCCTTTCCCTGGCCTCCCGTGCCCGGCTCCTTGGTGTGCCGTCGGGTGCTGCCGCCGATTCCGGGGGTCTCTGAAGTGCTTCCAGCTTGGCCCAGAATGCATCGAAAATTTGGTTGAGTCTGAGCTCGGTTTCGCTGGCAGCGGTGCTGGAGATGGCTGTTATCTGAGCGTCCGCCATGTTTTGGGCCTTGGGTGTGCCGCCCAGACCTTGCGGTCGTTCTGTGCGTGGTCGGTTTGTCCACGGGCTCTTGTGAGGGTGGCCCGGGATAACCCCCGCCGGGCCATAGGGGGGGGAACGAGGACTCCTGGCCATGTTTCCAGCCGCTTTTGGTGGCAGGAGAGCGGCCGTCTCTCCCGCCTTTGCCATGCTTGAGGGCCGTTTCGTTGTATCGGGTGCACGTCTCATGGAGTGTCGCTTGACAGGTATCTGTGTCCTCCTCTCGTCGTGCCCTTCTACCAGGTAACCTTTAATTTTTATTTCGTAGCTTATTTTCTCTTTTATTCCATAAAATGTGGTCCCCTGTGCCGGAGCTATGGAGGCACGCGTCCTCTCTGCTTCACGGTCAGGCCCCGCCCCCCCACTTTTGTATTTTTAATTAATGCTCACCGTGCAGTAAGCCTTCCAACTGTTCCAATTTTCAGGTCCTAACTTTGTTCCCTGGTGTCCCCAACAAGCATCACTAGGACCCTGCAGAGAGCACTGAAACTTTGCTTCTGTAGGTTATCTCCCAATATTTCAAATGGACAAAGAGTGACACTTTAATTTTAGGGGTGTGGCCAGAGGTGGGATGTTCTGAGAAATTTTAGGTGACTTACTAATGACAATTTATGCAACTAACATGCAATGTAGAACAAGATATCTTATATACACAGACTGAATTGTTGTACAAATTTATATAGTTTAAAGGGAAACTCCAGTGCCAGGAAAACAATTCGTTTTCCTGGCACTGCAGGTTCCCTCTCCCTCCCACCTCCCACCCCAGGTAGCTGAAGGGGTGAAAACCCCTTCAGGTCACTTACCTGAGACCCCGCCGATGTCCCTCGGCGGTGGTTTTGGGTCGGCATCGCTCCTCCCAGTAATTACGTCAGCTGGTATGCGAGACTGATCCCGCCCGTCGGCTGAGGAAACCTAATGCGCATTAGGTCTCCCCATAGGAAAGCATTGAAATGATTTTCAATGCTTTCCTATGGGGAATTAAGCGACGCTGGAGGTCCTCACACAGCGTGAGGACGTCCAGTGATGCTCTAGCAAAGAAAATCTTTGCTATGAAGCAGGAAGTGCCCTCTAGTGGCTGTCTAGTAGACAGCCACTAGAGGTGGAGTTAACCCTGCAATGTAATTATTGCAGTTAATAAAAAACTGCAATAATTACAGTTGCGGGGTTAAGAGTAGTGGGAGTTGGCACCCAGACCACTCCAATGGGCAGAAGGGGTCTGGGTGCCTGGAGTGTCCCTTTAACCCCTTAAGGACTGAGCCAAATGTACAAGTTTTGATCAAAATAAAATGTAACCAAAACTTGGAATTTGACAATATGTCTGTTTAACCGTAATTCACCTCTTTTATATTAAGTGCACCCACACTTATAAATATATATGGGTTTTTTCTTTCAGGAGAAATAGGGCTTTCATTTAACATCAAATATTTAGCTATGAAACATAACTTAATTTTAATAAAATATAAAAAAAAGTGGGAAACTAAGAAATTTTATTTTTTTAAGTTCTGCATGACATTTTAACTGTGAATGTCATAATACTGTTTGCTTTTACTGCAATAAAATACACATATTTGTATTCAGCAATGTCTAACGTGTAAAACAGTACTCCCTATGTACAGGTTTTATGGTGTTTTGGGAAGTTACAGGGCCAAATATAGCTTACATTTTTCTTTTCTTTTTTCACATTGAAATTCGCCAGATTGGTTACGTTGCCTTTGAGACCGTATGGTAGCCCAGGAATGAGAATTACCCCCATGATGGTATACCATTTGCAATAGTAGACAACCCACGGTATTGCAAATTGGGTATGTCCAGTCTTTTTTAGTAGCCACTTAGTCACAAACACTGGCCAAAGTTAGCTTTAATATTTGTGTGTGAAAAATGCAACAAAAAAAAACAAATTTGAACACAAGCCTTATTTGACTCTGTAACTTTTGAAAACACCATAAAACCTGTACATGAGGGGTACTGTTATAGTCAGAAGACCTTGCTGAACACAAATTATAGTGTTTCAAAACCGTAAAACGTATCACAACAATATCGTCAGTGTAAATTCAGTTTGTGTGTGAAAAATGCAAAAAACGTCACTTTCATTGTAATACATTTTACGGTTTTAATACAATAATACTTGTGTTCAGTCTCCCGAGTAAAACAGTATTCCCCATGTACAGGCTTTATGGTGTCTTGGAAAGTTACAGGGTTAAATATAGTGCAAGCAAATTAAATTCTCTGGACTTTCTGCCTAAGTTATCAGCCAGGTCCCGCAAATTGTAATTAATAAAATTACTTTATTATGTAAAAATATTACATAAATATATATGTAGATAAAAAAAAAATATATATGTATGCGTGTATATATATATATATACATATATATATATATATATATATAATTTTTTCTAATTATTTTTATTTATATATAGGTATTTCTATACATTGATATAAACATATATATTTATGTATATAGATATATATTATTTCGTTCTAAGTGTATTTTGATATCAATATATATATTTATATCAAAATACAGTTAGAACGAAATTACACATTTTTTTATTATGTTCTTGTTGAAGTACACTCACAGGACTCAATAATATTTCTAATCGTGCTGTTTATTCAAGCATCAAGTAATACAACGAAGTGTCGACGTTTCAGTCCTTGCCGGACTTTTTTCAAGACAGTTTGATGGTGTGGGTTATTTCATTATATACACACTACTGAAACATGATTGGAGGGTGAAAAACAGAACTGAGGTTCAATTAAGTTTTAAGTGACGTGTATCATGTGAAAAGAATATCATGGGTGAGGCAATTACCAACCCTCACAAGAGTGAATAGTTAAGTAAGTGGTAATGTTGAGACAAAGTGTCTATAAACAATAAATTACATATTTACAACTATTTACATACATTGTATCATCATCTCCACAGCAAAAAAGCCGGGCTTTCAATGGCCATGATATAAACAAAGCACTAAGATATCGTGCTTATAAATGTCAATTGAAGATTATGCTAGCTTTAGTGTACAGATAATCTTAATTTAATAATGACAGGAGGCGAGTATTTTGTATAATCTTTCTTTACTAACTACATAGCAGCAAATAAAAGAGTGACATAACTGAGAACCAATCACAATGCAGTATAGAGTATAAGAGGTGTAACATATGACATCACTTCCTCTTAAAGCATGCAACAGCACAAGATCACAATGCAGAATAACAATAGAGATAACTCATAACATGAAAATTGAACATAAACAGATAGACTCCAAGGGAAGACTTCTTGATGTCAAGTGACGATCTTCCATGACAAGACGATGATGACATCTTGAATGGAGTCTTTAGTGGCTTGATTCAACTGGTTAAACTGAAACGAGAATGTAAAGGCTATTAGAGTCCAAAAAATGGTTGTGTAAACAATGAACTGTCTATCCCTTATGATTAAGTAAAACCATCATTATTAAAATAGAGCAAATACATTCCTCCCATCTATCGATGCTAACTAAACCTCCCACCCACATGGCATATCTGTATTAAGTGTGCGACAAACCAAAATTAGGCAATAGAACAATAATAACAGAAACAAAGAGATAGAAATCAGCATGAAAACAGAGGGAGGGAAGAGCGAGAGAGAGCAGGGAGGGAAAATACTCGCCTCCAGTCATTATTAAAATTAAGATTATATGTACACTAAAGCTAGCATAATCTTCAATTTTATCACATGACAGGAGGCTTCGTATTTTACAATTTCAACACTGAGAAAGTAGAACAAAAGCTGGATTAGATGGAGGACGGAAATAGAACGTCCTAAAGGTGGATTCTCTAGTCCAGTCCGCCGCTCGCAAAATATCTGGAAGAGAGGCCCCTGCCGCGTAGGCGGAAGAGGCCGCGGCCCGTCGAACTGAGTGTGCCCCAAAAGCCTGGTCTATCCCGGCAAGGGCTAAGAGCCATCTAACCCATCTGGCCAACATAGTGACCAAGACTGGAGCATAGGGGCGGACGTAGGAGATGAGAAGTTGACGATTTGAAGTAGGCCGCAACGTCGCGGTAGCTTCCACGTATTGACAGAGAGTAGAGACCACACAGAGCTGAGGGTATGAGGGAAAAAAGGGGTAAAAACAAAGGAAGAGTCGGACTTCGTGTGTCAAGAGACCTGGAAGGTTACTGTCACGAACGCACCCTACTCCAAGAGTGCGCGTGACGTAGTTGTGGTGGTGAAATGGTTAAAGTACACTATTTGTCTTCACTAGACCGGAAATAATGACAAAATTCGCCTTTTTAACACCACCCACACTTAAACATTATAATATAACCATTACTATTTTAACGCAATTTATAAATGGGGTGCCTTGGTCCCCCAGGTAAATCAACAATAAAACCCACCAAATATTACTTAGTACAATATTTAAGGAATTACAAAAATACTAACTAGTCTTTTCAGGTAACGTGATTCTTAACCAGACAAAGGCAGAACTTAACAAATGAATGTTTATTATGAACAAAGAATAGTCACAGTGCATATAACAATATATGATAAACAAGTTATTTACACCAACAACAGATAAAAACAAAAAGGATAAAATACAGAAGTCCTAATTACTCAATGTAGCGGAGTAGCAGTATAATCACGGTATCTCCGCTGGTAGTCAGGATAAAAACAGGTAAAACACAGGCAGCATAATAATAATCCCTCTTCCCCAAGGACTAGACAACACCAAGTCTGGGAGCCAACTGTCAACTGACCTCTGTGGGGGTCCCAGCTTCAAAAGATGTAACCCCTGTTGACCTCAGCAATAACTCTGTAATTTGTGCCATTTACTACACAAATTACATTAAAAGGATAATATTCCAAGGGTGTAATAATAAATTATACACCCTTACCGTGACAGTTACTCCCGCTGGACAAAAGGTAAATGCGTCGGCATCAAAAGCGTGTACATCGGACACCGACGAAAGGAGACTAGGCATAGTAGGAAAGTGAATTTCGCCATAAGCTGGCGAAGTGATAAATTCTCGTTAGAAGGCCAGTCCCGTAAAAACTGTAAGACTATGCCAACGTCCCAAAGTCTCGAGTATTTGGGTTCCGGGGGGTGCCGAAGGCGTCTACAGATGAGTGGGTTCTGGCCCACTGGTGTCCCTTGAGTCGGCGTATGAGCCGCTGAGATGGCCGAACGTATCACGTTGATGGACCGGTATGATTTCCCGGCTGTGAATAGAGAGGTGAGGAAATTCATGATGGAGGGAATAGGTGCCGTAAAGGGATTGAGATCCTGTCCCAGACACCAAGTTGTCTAGCAGTGCCATGCTGATAGGTAGCACCTCCTTGTACCTGGCGCCCATAAATCCCATAGGAGATCCCTAGTTTCCTGCGATAAATCCTCGATTCGCCAGGAACCCCTAAAAAGAGTCCAGGCCACCAGAGTAAGCCGGTCCTCCCTGACCAGCAGATGGGGTAGTCCCATCGGGTTCCTGAGGATGGTCGGACTATCTGGTAGGAAAAGGGGATCCCTGTTCGACAGTTCCAGAAGATCTGGGAACCATGGTTGGCTTTGCCATAGAGGCTTGATGAGGGTCAGTGTCACCCTCTGTGTGCGGATTCGGTGAAGAACCCACGTTATCATTGAGAATGGCGGGAACGCGTAAGCTCCGTGTTGTGGCCATTGTTGAAGAAAAGCATCCGTTGCTAGACTCTCCGGGTCACTGGAGCGTCCTCGGCCGCCACGGCCACAGTCCGATCCCCTAAACTGGTGGAATCGATGGCGGGCAGATGAATCTGTGTAGAATGGCTGTGCGGGGGCCGAATGGCCAGAAGCGGTTGGTGGCACGGCCCCTCTGCCGACCAGCCCTCCCTAAAACACCTCGGGTGTTGGAGCTGCAGAATGCTTTCCGCATTGACGTTTGTGCCTTATTGAGGGATGTGAATATATTGACCCTCTTATTAAGCTCAGTAAGGAAGGCCTCTCCAAACAGGCCCAATTCCTTATCCCCCAGTTCGACAAGCTTGTCGTCAATTCGGAAAAGTGCTGCTCGACGCCTTTTCGAAGAGAGGGCCACATTAGTGTTCCCGAGGAAACAGAAGCACCTCTGTGCCCACTCTCGGGTATCCCGTGCCCACTCACGCACCATATCTGGGGTGAAGTCATCAGCCCTTTCATAGGCATCATCTGCCATGTCCATGATCCTCGCCAATGGCCCGATGGCATCTAACAATTTGTCTGGGCTCCCTTGAAGCCACATTCCACACCCTTGCGTGGGTCCCGACCCCCGCGGGACCTGAATGTGGTCATAAGCGGGTTGAATTCGGGAGTGTGTGCTACCTTGTCTGGTAGGCTCGGGCGAGGACATTCAGATCTCATACATTTTCTCACCTCCTTGTCTAGAAACTTCTGGAGCCAGAAGTGCATGAATCTGGTCAAGTGTTCGGGTGGTGTCCATTCTTCCAAATGGGGATGGTGAATGTTCCTTGGATCGAACATTCGGTGGCCAGAGTTGTCCAGAAATATCTCTGAACCTTCTTGTGGAGTATCCAAGGATGTGGCCACGGAGTCCTGGGGCTCACCCAGGGTCTGTTCCCTTACAAGATAAGGGTCAGAGTTGGCAGCAGAGTCCCAGTCGGATTCCTCCTGGTTGGAGGCAGCCGCCTGCCATTCGTCAACCACGGCTAGGGTGTGTGATGGTCCTGCGTCATCTTCTCCAGAGGAAGCCTGAGCGGGTTTTTGGGATGACCTGCTCGTGTCTCTTCTGCATTAAGCAGGGGCCTTTCCTTTGGACTTACGTGGTCCCATGGCCTCGCCTTTCCAATGGCGCTTAGGGGGTGGGAGCGCTCCCTGGAGGAATCGGAATCTGCCCCATAATGAGCCAGGTTGGGAATGGGCTTAGATGCATCTTGTTCCAATTGGAACGACTTAGCAAAGGCATTTTCCATGGACGCAGCTACAGCTGCTGCAACCATGGCCTGGAGATCTGAGGGGTTTTGCAATTCTTCCATGGTGTTAAAATCACACCCGGTGAATATGCGTGAGGGCACTTGTGGAACAAAAACTTGGACAGGCCTGGAGACCAGGGGGTGGTATAGAAGTAGGTACGGTTAACCTGAGAGGATTAGGTGACTGGTAGGTCAAGTGAGGTGATGAGGGCTGTCACTGGGGCTCGCCCAGTAATTCGGAATCCTGCATGGACAGGTCCGTTCAGCAGCACATGAAATGGGGGCTCACACCTGCCAGAATAAGGATAAACCAACTGGCTTAAACTGACCCCAAGCACTAACCTGATATTGGTCCCACAGTGAGCTGTGATAAGGAAAGTAGCGTTCAGGAGAGTATTCCAGAGTATCTGGCAGTAATAACTGATAAAATAGAAAGGTGAACAGCGCTTAAGATCAGAAATTGTACATACGTTTAGTAGAAATACTGGCCAGCGGAGTAACTTAAAAAAAAGGAGAAACAAAGATACAAATAATGGTACAGTATGTATGAACGATATAATTCCACAAGAACAAAGGTGTTATATTCACACTCACACTTTGAGGAGCTATATCAGCTCGGTGTTAAGAGCTTGGACGGAATAATCCCCGTCTATGGATTTCTTGAGGTTCCAGATCGTTGGTGAGTTTATAGGTGTAAGTATTCGTTATATGAAAAACAAGAGTAAAATACGCCACATGGTCTAGTACGTAAATATAAAATATTGTAGTAAGAGTAGATGATCCTACTTACATATACTAGAGCAATGACCTGCTCTAGTTTGGAGAATTTCAGGTGGAATAATCCCCACCTCGGGATATAGTGGACCCAGGTATAGCAGCAAAGCAGTATTAAATAGGAAGGAGGCCAAAAAAAAGACTGGATGGTTTAAAAATTATATATACTTTAATACAATAAGTAAAAAGTGAATAATACACTATAAAACCAGTTCTCAAAAGTGAATGCTTGCTGCTTGCTGCTTTTGAGAAAGCTTCGGCGAAACGCGTCAAGTGAGGAAGAATTTTGGACTTTTATACAGGACTGGTTTTATAGTGTATTATTCACTTTTTACTTATTGTATTAAAGTATATATAATTTTTAAACCATCCAGTCATTTTTTTTGTCCTCCTTCCTATTTAATACTGCTTTGCTGCTATACCTGGGTCCACTATATCCCGAGGTGGGGATTATTCCACCTGAAATTCTCCAAACTAGAGCAAGTCGTTGCTCTAGTATATGTAAGTAGGATCATCTACTCTTACTACAATATTTTATATTTACGTAGTAGACCATGTGGCATATTTTACTCTTGTTTTTCATATAACGAATACTTACACCTATAAACTCACCAACGATCTGGAACCTCAAGAAATACATAGACGGGGATTATTCCGTCCAAGCTCTTAACACTGAGCTGATATAGCTCCTCAAAGTGTGAGTGTGAATATAACACCTTTGTTCTTGTGGAATTATATCGTTCATACATACTGTACCATTATTTGTATCTTTGTTTCTCCTTTTTTTAAGTTACTCCGCTGGCCAGTATTTCTACTAAACGTATGTACAATTTCTGATCTTTAGCGCTGTTCACCTTTCTATTTTATCTGTCCATTTATCACAAGGTAGAGGGAACACCTTGTTGGTGAACTGCTGCTCACCCTTGAGAAGAGAGCGCTTATTACCCTTTTGCATTTGGCAGTAATAACTAACTGGAGTCTGCAACAGGACAGTAGTAGCCATTTAAAATGGCCACCAGACTGAAGACAGTTAAAATGGGGAGGTTTTAGTACCTCCCCTAGATGCTAGGGCGGCAAAGGGAGTTACACGAACGCCAGGCATTCGTGCGTGCGAATTAGCCGAACGCGAGCGCCAATAGATGGTGCGGGTGTTCTGCGCACAAAACGAACACGAGCGCCTAATACAAGGCGTTCGCGGGAAATTTGCCGAATGCTAGGCGTTCGGCAAAAGAAACAAATCTATGTGAACGAACGGTCAGAAAGTGCCGTTCGCGAAGCAAAAAGAACGTGTGAATGAAGGTGAAAGGTGGGAAATACCGCGAGAGAGATCTGGCACTGGGAAGTAGAGGTGAAGACGGCGAGAATGCCGGTAAGACCTCCTGTAAAGGGATAGGGATATTAGAAAAGGTCCCAGAGCCAGGGAGGGGACCCCAGAAATAGAGAGGATAGTTCCCCAAAGGGTAATAACAGAAATACAGAAAATATTAGTTATACAATTATGATATGAAATACAGTAGAAGTGTAAGGAGTTAGTAAAGAAAGATTATGCAAAATACGAAGCCTCCTGTCATGTGATAAAATTGTGATTATCTATGTATATTGTTACGATCATGGTCATTGATTCCTCCTGCATTAACAACATGCAAGATTATATTAATGATGTATCACAGCATTCATAACAAATGTCTACCCTTAATCTATGTATTATAGTTTATAGTTATCATATAACATGTTAGTTGTATGAATGTTGAATCTATCCATATCATTATCAAACATAAGTTATAGGGTAAATAATTAACCGGGACACACTACTCTTACAAAGGGAAGCGTTTTGGATCTCCATACATTGGAAACGCTGGCCCCCCTTGGACTGAATGAGAAGAACCTACTTTACTGCTTTTTACCCAGAATAATGAATATACAATAATTTCTTTCGGGGAAGTAGAGAGGTTTGACCCTTTTTTAAAAAAGGCAATGTTTAGGTGATCTTCCTTTTTTACTAATTCAGTATTCAGCATGTCTAGCTATCAGTGTCCTGTTGATATATGCTTATATTAATTATTTACCCTATAACTTATGTTTGATAATGATATGGATAGATTCAACATTCATACAACTAACATGTTATGTGACAACTATAAACTATGATACATAGATTAAGGGTAGACATATGTTATGAATGCTGTGAGACATCATTAATATAATCTTGGTAATTATTGCTGTAAAGCACTAATACAATCTCAGACACGCATAATATTGAGCATCTTTGAATAGAAACGAGGGACAAAGAAATTTGGGCCCAAAATAGGGACTGTTGCTCCTAAATAATGACACATTTGGGAGGTAGACATGCAGGGTCTACCTCAGTGGACTGCCCTGGATGACGTAAAGACAGCCTGGTGTGCCACCTTTGGGGTACAATTGCATCAATGGACACTGCCCCCGGCCTCCTGTTTCACAGGACAACAATGTTGGTAGGTATGGTGTAGTGCAGGGGCGGGCTGGGCCGGGGGGCAGGGAGGCAATTGCCTCCAGGCCGCCCGAAATTCTTTTAGGACCGGCCGCGGTGGGCCGGCCCTTTAAATGCTGCAGCCGCCTGAGCAGAGTGCTCAGACGGCTGCAGCAGCTTCTCCCCTCCCTCCCCTCCCCTGTAGCGTGGCCGAGCTGGTCTCCGGTCCGCGGTCCCGGCCGGAGTGATGGGAAGGTGCACACTGAGTGTGCACTTCCTGTCAGTCCGGCCGGTTACAGGAAACAAAAACTCCTGTTCCGCGCGGAGTTTCTGTTTCCTGTAACTGGCCGGACTGACAGGAAGTGCACACTGAGCGTGCACCTTCCCATCACTCCGGCCGGGACCACGGACCGGAAAGCAGCTCGGCCACGCTACAGGGGAGGGGGTAAGAAGAGGGGAGGGGGTAAGAAGAGGGGAGGGGGGGGAATAAGAAGAGGGGAGAGGGTGGGGGAATAAGAAGAGGGGGGGGGGAATAAGAAGAGGGGAGGGGGGGATAAGAAGAGGGGAGAGGTGGGGGGATAAGAAGAGGGGAGAGGGGGGAATAAGAAGAGGGGGGATAAGAAGAGGGGAGAGGGGGGAATAAGAAGAGGGGAGGGGGGGATAAGAAGAGGGGAGAGGGGGATAAGAAGAGGGGAGAGGGGGGAATAAGAAGAGGGGAGGGGGAAATAAGAAGAGGGGAGGGGGGAATAAGAAGAGGGGAGGGGGGAATAGGAAGAGGGGAGGGGGGAATAAGAAGAGGGAAGGGGGGAATAAGAAGAGGGAAGGGGGGAATAAGAAGAGGGAAGGGGGGAATAAGAAGAGAGAAGGGGGGAATAAGAAGAGGGGAGGGGGGAGCAAGAGGGGAGGGGGGAATAAGAAGAGGGGAGGGGGGAATAAGAAGAGGGGAGGGAGGAATAAGAAGAGGGGAGGGGGGAGTAAGAGGGGAGGTGGGGGAGTAAGAGGGGAGGTGGGGGAATACGAAGAGGGGAGCGGGGGAATAAGAAGAGGGGGAGTAAGAAGAGGGGAGGGGAGGGGGGAGAGTAAGAAGAGGGGGGAGTAAGAGGAGGGGAGGGGGAGAGTAAGAGGAGCGGAGGGGGAGAGGGAGGTGGGGAGTAAGAAGAGGGGAGGGGGAGTAAGAGGGGAGGTGGGGGAATAAGAAGAGGGGGGAGTAAGAAGAGGGGAGGGGGAGAGTAAGAAGAGGGGGGAGTAAGAGGGGAGGGGGGGGAGTAAGAGGAGGGGAGGGGGGGAGTAAGAAGAGGGGAGGGGGAGAGTAAGAGGGGAGGGGGAGAGTAAGAGGGGAGGGGGTAAGAAGAGAGGGAGGGGGAGTAAGAGGGGAGGGGGGTAAGAAGAGAGGGAGGGGGAGTAAGAAGAGAGGGAGGGGGAGTAGGGAGAGGGGGAGGGGGAGTAGGGAGAGGGGGAGTAGGGAGAGGGGGAGGGGGGAGTAAGAAGAGGGGGCAGTAAGAAGGAGGGGAGATAAGAAAAAGGGGGGAAGAAGAGGGGGAGGGGGAATAAGAAGAGGGGGAGGGGGGAGTAAGAAGGATGGGAGATAAGAAAAAGAAGGGGGTGAGTAAGAAGAGGGGGGAGTAAGAAGGAGGGGAGATAAGAAAAAGAGGGGGTAAGAAGAAGAAGGGGAAGTAAGAAGAAGAGGGGGAGTAAGAAGAAGAGGGGGGGTAAGAAGAAGAGGGGGGAGGGGAGTAAGAAGAGGGGGGAGTAAGAAGAGGGAGAGGGGGAATAATAAGGAGGGGAGATAAGAAGAAGAAGAAGGGGGAGTAAGAAGAAGAGGGGGGGAGTAAGAAGAAGGGGGAGTAAGAAGAAGAAGGGGGAGTAAGAAGAAGTAGGAGGGTTAAGAAGCTCTAAGGGACAGAAGGGACAGCTCTATAGGACAGGGGGCAAGACAGGGAGCTCTTTCACACTATGCGCACACACACACACACACACAATGCATCCCTATACATACACAGAAACACACAATGCATCCCTATACATACACAGAAACACAACATGCTTCCCTTACACACAGAGAAACACACAATGCATCTATTACACACACACACACAATGCAACCCCCACACAAAGACAATGCATCCTTTGCACACATACACAGAAACAGACAATGCAAACACACACACACTGCTTTTCTTACATACACACAGAAACACAATGCATCTCTTACACTCAATGCACACACATACAGACACACACCTTGCATCCCTTATGCATACAAACACAAACAATGCATCCCTTACACACAACCAGAAACACATAATACATCCCTTATACACAAATACACACTGCTTCCACTACACACAAACACACTGCATCACCTGCACAAACTGGTATCCCTATAAACTACATACCATAAGCACACATATTAGATCCTCTACAATAACTCATAACACATCCCCTACACACTCCACTCCCTGTGAGCGAACTCATGGGTGGGTGGAACATATAAGTGGACTTATGAGTGGGCCTTATGGGCATACTCACCGTCAGGCCCTGGGGCCCAGACCTTGAGCTGTGTAAGAGGTCCCCCAAAAATGGAGCTGCTTCTAATTCTCCCAGAACATTGAATTTTGTGACCACAGTTGCAAACAGCCTCCAGAGATCCTGTTCTACACGAGACCAGTGGAGCCAAACTGCAGCTCATCATCATCCTCATCTAATTGTAAGTAGGCAATCTAGTATATTATTAGTGACACTAATCTATAATTTACCTCACATTAAAGGGACACTATAGCTTAATGAAGTGGTTGTGGTGTCTATAGCTGGTCCCTGCAAGCTTTTTAATGTAAACACACACTGTGTGCAGCACTGGCGTTAGTTCATATGGCAGATCATATGGGTGGGGCATTGTGATGTCACATGGGGGGGCGGCAAATTTATATTTTGTCTAGGGCGGCAAAAATCCTTGCACCGGCTCTTATCCTGGGCAGGTGCACCAGTCTACTGGTGACCCACAGGAGGGGAGTTCACTGATTGCACTGCACTCTCCTCCTGCCCAGACCCGTCTTGACCGCAGTGCAAGTGCCCTCTGCCCTCTGCCCCTAATTTACAGTGGCTCACACTCACAACAAGCAGTGCCTGGAGCCCTTTGCAGAGACGGAAACAAAGAGGTTCTGCGGCAGCTGGCCGTCCTGCAAGCATTACATTAAACAGCTGTTCCCCATGCAGCCACAGGTGGCGTTGTGCTGGGAGACTGTGATTACTCTTCACTTCCTCCCAGCCTACAGAGCAGCGCATGGGGGAGAGAGAGGAGGAGGCATGATTTAATCTTACAATAAATCCTCTAAGCAAACCTTTATAAATTTGGGGGGATCAGCTCTGTTTCCACAGTTTATTGGTGTTTACTCTGATGTCTGTATTAATATTGAGGGATGTCTAAGTAGTAACGTCAGTGTGTGTCAGTAGGGCCAGCCGTTGGGGTGGGCAAGCTGTGCGGTCACGCAGGGTGCCATGACAACAGAGGCACCCGGCGGCCAACACAGCTCACAAGTTGGGTACACCAGCATATTTAATTTAAACGATTCGCTGGTGGTCCACTGGTGCGCACCAGCAGTAGGTGCAGTCAGATCATATCCTCTCCCTCGTGGTTCCAGCGCTCAGTTAGTGAGTCAGAGCACAGGCTCAGAGATTCTCAGCCTGTGCTCTGACAACATTGAAAGTCAGAGCCGTGAAGGAGTGGGTATGGCAAAGAGCTACTGATTAGCATAACATCAATATCCGTTATAAAACCAGGAAAAGGTGGGCATGGATGGTGAACTGATTTGGTGGCGCAATGGGCCACTTGACTGGTTTTGCCCCCCAGGCCTAAGGCTGCCAGCCCTCTCCTGGTGTAGTGTCACTAGTGTGAAGAAAGCAGAAGAATTAAACCTTTCTATTTTTTCGTCCATGGCCTTACAATGTCACTGTCTGTAGTCTTTGTATAATTTGCAAAGTCCTCCGATGATGACTGCCATGCTGGGTGTTTGGTGGCCAAGGGACATCCAGGAGGGATAACTCCATGAACAACGGGGCATGATCAGTCCAGGTGATTTTGCTAATAGAGGCGCCTTTCAACAGATACAAGAACCTTTGGGGTAGGAAGAACATGTCTAACCTGAAGTAACCCTGGGCAGTTTGAGAATAGTGCGTATAGTCCCTCTCCATGGGGTGTGTCGTCCGCCAACAATCCACCAACTGTTTAGCATGTAGCGCTTTTTGTAGGAGAATGCGTTGTAGTTTGACAGAGTCTCTACCTTTATGCATGCTGTCTAGTGTCTGCTTCAGGTTCCAGTCCCCTCCCACCACCAGCACCCCTTCAGTGAATGTCTCCAATTTGCTCAAAGTGTGTCTAATAAAAGGGACCTGGTGTGTATTTGGGGCCTATAGGTTTGCAAAGGTGAATTCACCTTGAAATCATACTTTGCGGAAAATAAACCCCTAGACACTTTCCCATGTGGATCTGGGAGGCCCTTAAAAGCGTAATTAGGAGGACCCTAATCAAATGGGGCACTAGACTTAAAAGGGAATATGCATCCAGGGTATCCTTACTGTCAAATAACATTTATCTATAAGAAATGGCCAATAAAAACAATCCCACTCCAGAGATGTTCCATCGTCTCATAGCACTCAGGCTAGAAGTGATCAGTACACTTAATCTGTAGGCACAACGAGCCCACTTGTAATACCTTTTACTCGCATGGGAACAGGTGCGATAAATTCCAAGCAAGGGCCCTTAAAAGTAAATATCAGGCCTCTTACATATTGTTATGCTGCTAAATAGAACAGATGGGGAACACAACTGCAGAAGGATAATGTAATATTTTGATGAGGAATGATCTGAATTTATTAATAAAGACCTTAACTTAAAACAAGTACTGCACCTTTAAGGAATCTTCAGTAAGGTTAGTTAGTTAGTTGCAGTAAGCGGCAAAAGTAGCAGATAAGTTGCGACAGTGAAGCAGTTAATATAGCGAAAGCAGGAACAGTACAAGTAATAATAATTAAGCAATCTTCAGTAAGGATAGTTAGTTGCTGTAAGCGGTATATAATTAGCAGATAAGTTGCAACAGTGTAGCAGTTGAAATAGCGAAAGCAGGAACAGTTCTAATTAAGAAGAATCTCAATACGTAGGGTTTGATGGGAGTTGACTTCCACAACTGCTTAGCTGATTCCAAGAATGTAAAATATCAAGGAAGAAATCCAGTTCTTGATGTAGAAAGAGTAGAAAAACGTTATACAATCCGAGATCTAGGAGTGGAGAAGGTAGATAATCGGTAAACAGTCCAGAGGTTCGGTACACGTAACAACCTTAAATGAGGATTTTGTAGCTGGTATGAGGATCACGGAGAAAACCTAAACATTAACCAAGCGATTTCAAAACTGGCTCGGTTTCTCTATAAAGCGTGAGAAAGCCGCGTCAGAGAAGGAGGCATGGTTTACTCAGTCTACCGGGAAGTGTCAGAAACGGAGCCGTAGAGAAGTTGACAGGTAAGTTTTGACACATATCCAAAATCATTGACAAATCAAGAACACAACATTTTCACCACAGAGGCTATAGCGAATGCGTTTCAGTCATGCTAGCACAGTCTCTATATCCTACCAAAGCCCTCTGCATCACAAGATGCAGTACATTAAGTCTAATCTCACTCACTCATTGCCATCAGAAAAAACAGAGATGCTGGAAATGCCCGAATTTGAGACCGCACTTAAAATCTTCCCATCAGAGAAGAGCCCTGGACCCGATGGTCTAACAAACTCAATATTACAAAAGATTTATGGAACTGCTCACACCCAAATTCCTAAATGCATTCAATCTACATCCCCTCCCTCCGATGCTCAAGGCCACCATCAAAATTCTCCCCAAACCTAGGAAGGACCACACCCAGTGCAGTAGCTACCGCCCTTTTTGCTTTTTGCCAAGATGTTGGCTCTCCGCCTCAAGCCCTTACTGCGGGCACTGATCCACTTTGATCAGGCCTGTTTTGTCCCAGGTCGAGAGGCAGGGGACATCACTACCAAAATTCTCAACATCATCCACGGGGGCAAAGTATCGATATCCCAGACAGTACTCCTGGCGATAGACAGAGTGGATTGGGCCTTTCTGTTTCACGTTCTAGTGGAATTGGGGTTTGGGGTGAGATTCCGACACTGGGTGAGGCTACTGTATACGGGGCTTCTGGCATGTATCAGGGTTAACGGCCAGTTCTCCAAAGCATTCCCCATAGCACATGAAACACGGCAGGGCTGCCCACTGTCCCCGCTCCTCGTTGTAATGGTAATGGAGCTCTTAATTCAGGCCATCCGCAGAAACCTGCAGATTAGAAAACACCGCTCTCTTGACGAAGAAGCAATAGTATCCACCTTTGAGGAAGATATCCTATTCTCTGGAACTTTTACCCTGATGATGGCGTATTACGCTGAAACACACGTCGGGTTCTTTTGTTATTTTTAATTATGCACTTTATTTCACGTTAGGTTGCACCTCACTTTCTTTTGAATTAACTCTACAGGGTCTATGGTTTTGGTAGGCACTAGCCTAGTGCGGTGCCGAGGTATTAGGGACAGAGTATCTTTGTTGGTATGATGTTATTGACTTTCTAGCATTTTTTCTTTTTTTGCTTTTGTTTCAATATCTGTATTGGGGTTACTCTGCTCCTCGTATACTCAGCTCTTTAGCTACAATTACCGCTGGATGAGCGGCTCCATTGCTTCTGAGTGATATGCAGACCATCCCCTTGGGTTCCCATCTACCCCTTGTCAGTACCTGTATGTTAGCAAGATATTTAACCAGAGTGGATATTTATTCTTGTGCCTCTCATCTGTCCCATAGGGTTACCCGCTACCCAGCATTCCGACACTGTCTTTCGTATTTAGGACCCATTGTTAGATAAAGAGGCTCTACTTTTTAGTCTTAATAAAAGTTTCTCTTTTTTTGGGGGGGGGGGCTTTGCTACTATACTAATTTAGGTTGTACTCTTTCCCATACACCCCCATCCGTTGGGAGTGGATGTCTGGGATTTTGTTCCTCTACTTTCTAATGGTTAACTACTAGGGTTACCCCCTTAATATGAGTACAACCTGGTGACCTTTCTTTCTTACCTAGCGGATATGGTAAGGTGATTACCCTAGCCCTATTTGCCTTGGCTGCCGGAGTATCATTTGATGTATACCAAGGTTAATATTCTTTTCAGTTACTAGGCATTCATATACCCTACACCATGAGAGTTAAATTATCAAACTCATTTAATTTTAACTAGGCACAGGGAGGTATCAAATATTTGGGTGTCCACCTTACTCCTTCGATCTCTGGATTAAAAAAAGCAAACTACCGGGGGGCGGGGCCTGGCCGCCGGCGGGATCAGACTCGTTCTGTCTGAGCTCCTGCTCCGGGACTGGAAAAACGGCGAAAACCGCTAGAAATAGCTCACCCAGCACACCGAAACGGCAACCAAACTGACCCCCATCTGCAGAGGTACACGGGGACAACCGCCACGACCACCAGCACCGTCCCAACAAGGGCCTGGGGCACATGGGAGCTTGAGCCGGGACGAGACGGCCGCTCTCCCGGGTCTCCGGCCGGTGCCTGGCCTCCCCCCCCCTCTGGACCGGGGGGGTTATCCCGGTCTGCATGGGCAACCGGAGGTGCAGCAAGAGGGCAAGCAAATTAATACCCTGCCGCAGATCAAGAGACATTCCTCATTAAGATGGCCGCCGCACGCCAGCCATGTGCGCGACCTACCCGCAAACGGAGCGAGGGGGAAGCCTTCCAACACTACAGCCAGCCCAGTGTTATGTCGGCTGACCATCACCAAGGTACAATCACAGTTGACGGGCATAGAAAAAGTGGGCATTAAAAGAGCAAGACCCGGGGGCGTGGCCTGACCGTGAGCCTGGACGGACGCATGTGAGCTGAGCTCCCGAGGAGAATAGGCCCCACAGCAACCAACAGCTAACAAATAAGCCAGCAACCGTACCCCAACACTCACCACCCCCAGGCATGGACAAACGGCAGCCGAAAAAGCCGCCCAAAAAAACGGCGGACACCGGGGCCTCTGTGGCCGACATGTTCGCGGCTTCCCGCCAGACAGACCAACAAGATGGCGGCTGCCACAGCCCGAAAACCCGCGGCACCACAAAACCGCCCAGCGTCACCACAGCCCGCAGGCTCACCCAGGGGGGACACCTCCCAGATACTGACAAAGTTGATGGAGGTGAAGACCTACCTGGCAGCCGAGATCAGCAAGTCCGCAGCAGAAGTGAAGGCAGAAATCGCGGCAGTGGCCCACCGCACAACCATCCTGGAGCAGAGACAGGAGAAGGCCACAACAGCCCACAATGAGATAATTCAACATGTAAATGACCTCACTACCAGATTAGCTACAGCAGAGGCTGCCCTAGAGGATCTAGCAAATTGCTCCAGAAGAAATAACATCAGGCTTAGGGGCCTACCGGAAAGAGAGGGGGAAGGCAACCTGGCAGACACAGTCCTGGCTATTCTAAAACCCCTTGCACCAGACGTCCCTGACCAGTTCTGGCTCATGGACAGGGTACACAGGGTTGCAAAACAACCACGCGACATTGTCATGCGCTTCCAACACTATAAAACCAAGGAAGCAATAATGAAGCGTAGCAGAGAGGGCCCCATTTCCTACAGGGGCACAACAATATCCCTGTTCCAGGATCTTTCCCCGGTAACGCTACAGAGACGACGGGAATGGAGACCGGTCACCGACCTACTGCGGCAACACGACATCAAATATGCCTGGGGCCACCCCTTTAAGTTGATGGCATTTAAAAATGGCAGACCCAAGATCCTGCAGCCGGGGGGTGACGCCGCAACCTTCCTTCAGGCGCTAGACATTGCAGCACCGACAGATCTCCAGTGGCAAACAGCGAAAGCAGCAGAACTACAGCCCCTGCCCAGGGAATGGTACACAGTGGGCGAATGGGGACACTGACTACAACCCCACGACGCAGAGAACCCCGAGCAATAGGATGCCGTTTGCCTCACCTCCCAGGAGCCCGGAGGCCCGACCCGGATGGGGACTCTCGGGGACTCCGGCATGGATTGGACGGTGGGGGCTTGTCCCCCCTCTCCCCCCCTCCCCCTTCGCTCCCTCCCCCCCCCCTGCCCCCTGGGACGCCAGAACAGCAGGGGATATCGCACCTCCTTGGGGCGGGGGGTTGGGGGGAACTGGGGGGGCGGTTTGGGGGGACGGGGGGGACCTGCTCCACCGGAGGGCGCGGACACTGGCAGGCCGTGCCATTAGGAGACCCTGTATTCCTTGCCAGCCTCACAGGCCCTAGGGACACTCCTGACAGCTACATGTGGCAGGGTGGTCCTGGGGAGAGAGGGAAAAAAAAACCAAAAAAAACACCACAACAACACCTCACTCTAGAAAAAGGTGCGGGGGGCCCGGTGGGCGCGTGGGGGGGGGGGGGGGGGCGGGACCACATACCAACTCAGCTTGGGGGAGCGGACAGGGCGTAAGCCAGAGCAGACTTCCACACCAGCAGGGGGGTACTATAGCCTATACAGGGGATACACACCTAACAGCAGAAAAAGTACCGCGACTCCACAGGCTGAAGCATCCAACACTCCAGGGACACCCCATAACAGAGACGACCAGCCACAAGGGTCGCACCCACACATTAGCCACTCTGCGGGGCGCTATGCCCCCGCCCCACGCATCACTGGGGGACCGAGATAGACGGACACAAAGCAAAGACACCTCACTAGCGGCACCAAGAGAAGCAATACCACACACCATAAAGGCTGGGCTGACATCATGAGAGGCCGGGGGACAGGGCCAGATGGGAAACTGACAAACGAGGACACTTCACTATACTATAAGTCACTACGGCAGACACGCTTAACAAAACCGCAATGCAGGGGCGTCACGGGGAATCATACAGGAGTGCTTATATACACTCAGGGAGGGGGCCTAGAGATGTGTTAGTTCGGACGAGGGTCCATACCTCCGCGCGTTGTACCCACAATAAATGGGCGAACAGCGCTGACGCATGTGCTCCACAGAAGTCTGGCAAATAGTAAGACCAGACGGTTATTTTGTTTGATTTCATATGTTATGTTCACTATTTTCTGTTCTTCCTTCCTTTCCTCCCCCCCTCGCAGAGATCGGAGAATCCTACACCTGAAGGACACTCGGGGTAGAGCAGAGGCAACTCTCGGGAGGGCGAAAGAGAGACCTACCAAAAAGAAAAGAGCAGAGACACGACCCCGTAAGTTGTACAAATCGCACTCTATACACACACCACCATGCCCATTCGTATCACCTCCCTAAATGTCAAGGGGCTTAACGCCCCCAAAAAGCGTAGGTTACTATTTAGAGAACTCAAAAGGCTGAGCCCAGACATAGCCTTCCTCCAAGAAACTCACTTGCCCAAGACTTTAGGGCTACCCCTCCGAGACCACATATATAACACACACTATGAAGCCAGGACGCACTCCAAACGCAACGGCGTAGCGATTCTGATACATAAGAGATGCCCTATATGGGTCACAAGCATAGAACCCGATCCAGACGGACGATACATGATTATCTCGGGAACGCTGTTCGCACACACCATCCACTTAGTCAATCTATATGTACCCAATGACCCCACCAGAGACTTCTGGACAATCATAAAAGACAAGCTGGCAGCTTTGCAACACGGAATAGTCATAACTGGCGGCGACTTTAACGCAGCCCCGTGCCCAGCCGCAGACCGGGGTAATATCCCGGGCCTGCCGCGCTCACACGGACGGGGCCGACAAGAAAAACTATTACACGACTTCATATGCACGACAGGACTTACAGACATCTGGAGGGCCCAACATCCCAGCGAAGTAGACTACACGTTCTACTCTGCACCCCACGACTCCTACTCTCGAATAGACCTTTTCCTAGTAAATGACCAGGCCATCCCGAAAATTGCGAAATCTTCAGTGGGCTCCATTACCTGGTCAGACCATGCAGACATAACCATAGAAATAGACGGCCTCTGCACCAGGACCCCATGGACCTGGAAATTAAACACCTCCCTACTACAAGACCCAGACATCAAAGAGACCATCCGCAAAGAGATAGATGAATACTTCCAGCTTAACTCAACACAAGACCTAACGCCCGCGACCATATGGGCCGCACTCAAAACGGTAATGAGAGGGGCCCTCATCAGGGAAGCCACCCGCAAAAAGAAACAAAAAACACAACAACTAAAATCCCTACTCCTTGCCCTCCACACGCAAGAACAGCGACACAAAACGAACCCTACACCTGACTGATTGCGGGCCCTACAAACCACCCGGCGCCACCTCAAAGAGACGCTACTGGACGACGTAGCCAGGGCTATGACGTGGTCCAGGAGAACATTCTATGAACAAGCTAACAAAATGCATACACTCCTGGCCCGCACACTACGCCCACGACCAAAGCAAACACACATCACCACAATTAGGGACCACAACGGCCAACCCAAAACGACACCAACAGATATAGCACGAATTTTCACAGACTTCTACAAGGCCCTATACAACCATACCCCTACAGATACCACCGACAGAACAGACCCGACGGAAGCCATACAACGGTACTTAAACAGACTGAACCTCCCAAAATTGAACCAGCCAGCTATAGATACTCTGGGTGCAGAAATTTCAATAGATAAAATTAACACGGCGATCTCCCAACTAAAGGGACACAAGGCCCCCGGGCCCCGACGGCTTTGAGGGGAGCTATTACAAAACATACAGGGAGGAACTGCTTCCCCACCTAGCCAAATGGTGTAACCACCTGATGCAGGGAGGGCACCCCGACCCAGACATGTCCACAGCCCATATAGTATTGATTCCAAAACCGGGGAAAGTCAAAACCTACCCAGAACACTACAGACCTATATCACTAATAAACCATGACGTCAAAATTCTAGCAAAGATCCTAGCAGAACGACAACTGACACACCTAGTACATGCAGATCAGGTAGGATTTATTCCCGGACGACAACTATTCGAAAATACCCGACGCAACATTGACCTAATCTGGACACAGACCACCACACACACTCCATCCCTTATGCTTTCGCTAGACGCCGAAAAGGCATTTGACAGGGTGGAATGGAAGTACCTGTTTGACCTTTTAAGACACCTCAGATTCCCTGAGACATACATAGCGACAGTCCAGGCCATGTATACAGACGTCAAAGCGTATATCCGTATTCCGGGAGCACAGACAACCCCCTTCCCTTTGCACAAAGGCACACGGCAGGGGTGCCCGCTCTCCCCCCTCCTCTTTGTGCTCACATTAGAACCCCTACTACAAGCAATCCGCTCCAACCAGGCTATCCAGGGAATAGAGGTAGGCGGCCAGAGTTACAAAGTCTCCGGGTACGCCGATGACGTACTAATCACCCTCACAAATCCAAAAGACTCAATGAGAACACTGACCCAAGAACTGACGGACTTTGGCAAACTCTCAGGTTACAAAGTAAACCTGGCCAAATCCACGGCGCTCCCAATAGCTGTCGCACCCACAGACGTGACATACATACGAGAACACTACCAAATACCAATAGCAAACGCAGCCATCAAATACCTAGGGATACAGCTCACTGCAGACCCCGCACACCTGTACAGAGCCAACTACACCCCACCTCTCAAAACTCTTAGTGCGGACCTAGACAATTGGATAGACAAGCCCCTGTCGTGGATAGGAAGGGTCCACACAATTAAGATGAATATACTACCCAGACTCCTCTTCCTCTTTCAGGCACTACCCATCCATGTCTCAAAATCTGACTTGGCCCCCCTACAAAAGACTATAGGAGACTTCATATGGCAGCGCAGACGACACAGGGTGTCCAGGAATGTTCTGTATAGACCCAAGGAGGGGGGAGGATTGGGCCTACCCCATCTCCACAACTACTACCTCGCGGCCCAGATAGCCCAGATCGCCATGTGGCACTCAGCACCGGGGGACCGGCATTGGGCAGACCTCGAGGCAGGCATTATGGGAGCAGACCTACCCCAATTTTATATATGGCTACCGAAGGAACACAGGGCCCTAATACGCACCCAATGCCCCGCAATCCTGAATTCCATAAAGTCTGGGACGCCACAGGAACAAAACACAAACTAACCACCTCCCCCTCCCCCATGATGCCACTCCTGAGAAACAGGGCTTTCCCACCAGGGATGCGCGCCAGAGATTTTAAGAACATAGAGGGGGCGGGCTTACAGCGGGCAATCCACCTGTATGAGGGCGGGCAGGTATTAACATTCGAAGCCCTGGCAGAACGGACAAGGCTAACACCCTCAGATTTCTTTCGATACATACAGATCAGGGATTTCGCACAACACAGCCTAGCAAAAACTGCAGCACGGACTACACCAACGGGCTTCGAGAAAATGTGCCTAAAAGAAAACCCCCCGAAAGGGCTCATATCGTCCCTTTATGCACACCTTAGCTCCAATAACACTGATTGGGGAGAACTACACTACACGACCCAATGGGAATCAGATCTGGGAGAGGTCCTGGAGGGCACAGATTGGAGAGACATATGGGAGGCAAATAAGGCCACCTCGATATGTGTTACACAACAGGAACAGGCTTACAAGACCATGTTTAGATGGTATACCACCCCAGTGAAGCTATACCACATGCGCAAAATCCCTGATGACCTCTGCTGGAGGGGATGCGGACATAAGGGGACGTACAAGCACATGTGGTGGGACTGCCCGAAGGCGCAGGCCTTTTGGAGAGAAGTAGGGCACCTCTTAGACAAAGTGTTCCAGAGAAGGGTAGGCATAGACCCATGGGTGTATCTATTGTCCAGACCAATGGACGACTGGACAGGAGGGGAACAAAAACTCCTCTGTAAAATCACCCTGGCAGCTAGACTCACCATGGCACAGGCATGGCTTAAACCCGAAATCCCCCAGATCCAAACGGTGATACACAAAATAAGAGACATCCACGTCATGGACCACCTCACGGCAATTGTGAGGGGTACCATGAAAACATGAAAAGGTTTGGGAACCCTGGAAGGCCACTGATAGAGGAGACTGAGACTAGAACAGAAGGCATTACCACCCCTGGCCTGCCCTGAGTGTACGCCAGTGTAATCCAGAGGAAACTCCGATCTCCGCTTGAGGATCCCCTCCCCCATCCCTTACCTCTCTATCCTTTATCCCCCCCCTTCTTTCCTTTACCGGGTTACTGGGTTAAGGTCAACCTGTGTCGCCAACAACAGTATATTCTGGCTTGCGACAAAGACAATAGCACTGTATGAGTCACGTTACACAAATGTATTTGTATACTCAATTGAACCACATAGGTACCTGGTCGCGCAACTATATCCACCAACGGGTATTACAACCACACACCACACAGAAATGAAGATTAAAAGGTGGTATAGAGAAAAGGGCAAATCACAAGCCAGCATAGGAATAAAAACGTGTTAGAAATTGAATGGGACACAGGTTGGCGTTCGTTAAAAGTTAATTCAAAACTCCTTGGTGGACGGTGACGAAGATATGACATACAATGAATGTGCATTGTCTATGGTTGTTTAGTGTATAACACTGTCCAAATGCATGACATGGCATCTGGCTTCTGCGTAAGCTAAGATGCTACGGAGCTATCACTTTGTCTGCCAAGATGAAAAAATAAAGAATTATAAAAAAAAAAAAAGAGCAAGACCCTACAGGCTAACCCCTACCACACTAAGCCACAACGACCACCGAACCCCCAATGCCGCTGGGCCAGCAAACACTGACCTGGGGGGCCGAACAAGTTTAACACTCATCCAGCACACTGCCAGAAATAGCCCTACTTAAAAGTCTGGACCGTCTTTTCCCGCCAGAATGCTGACAAATGGGGTTACCACGGCATGGAGACAGACCACCTACTTACCTCCCACCTAGCCTGCAATAAACTGACCCACGAACCGACGAACACACGCTAGTGACACCAAGCTCACCACGATGGCTGACCCAGACCCTCAGAGGACCAAGAGGGGAAAATGTATTGAAATGCAGCTGCTGCCTCAGAAAAATTGCGCACAAAAGTATTAACGTTTGCCTAGCGATTGTTTTGGCTTTGTGTATTAGCCTGCAGTGCTAACACCTTACCAATAAGCACTATGATTAGCGACGTATGCGAACTTCATATATATCTATCTCACTGCAGCCTTGTATTCCTCCCAACGTAATCATACAATGACCACCTTTCTATTGCAATTATTAACAAAAAAAACAAACAAAACACAAACCTAGAAGAGTGTTTATATTTTTGTTCTATTCCAGTGTAAATCAAGAAATTAAAGGAATATCCTGGATAGTTGCTTTTGAAAGTAGTACAACATACAAAAATATGTGTCGTTTTGTGAGAGTTAAAAGACAGAAACTATATTTTCTTGTCATGTGATACGCTAAGCTTGTGAACATTGCTCTGCTTTACTGCTATGTCTCAGGGTGCATTGATGAGATTAAAACCCCCTGTAATATTTTCAATAGTGATGTCCCGAACGGTTCGCTGGCGAATAGTTCCTGGCAAACATAGCTTGTTCGCGTTCGCCACGGACGGCGAACATATGCGATGTTCGGTCCGCCCCCTATTCATCATCGAGTAAACTTTGACCCTGTACCTCACAGTCAGCAGACACATTCCAGCCAATCAGCAGCAGACCCTCCCTCCCAGACCCTCCCACCTCCTAGACAGCATACAATTTAGATTAATTCTGAAGCTGCATTCTTTTTTTTTTGTGTTTGTGTTTATTATACATTATCCCCCATAGCCAGTAACCTGTGCTTATTATACATTATCCCCCCCATAGCCAGTAACCTGTGTTTATTATACATTATCCTCCCATAGCCAGTAACCTGTGTTTATTATACATTATCCTCCCATAGCCAGTAACCTTTGTTTATTATACATTATCCCCCCATAGCCAGTAACCTGTGCTTATTATACATTATCCCTCCCATAGCCAGTAACCTGTGCTTATTATACATTATCCTCCCATAGCCAGTAACCTGTGTTTATTATACATTATCCTCCCATAGCCAGTAACCTGTGTTTATTATACATTATCCTCCCATAGCCAGTAACCTGTGTTTATTATACATTATCCCCCCCATAGCCAGTAACCTGTGTTTATTATACATTATCCCCCATAGTCATTTATCGTTGGACCTAGGCAGCATGATGTCTTAGGCCGGCCCAGAGAGTGAGTGAGTGAGTGAAAAAATTTAATATATATGTTCAGAAACATATTAGTAATATATGTAAATCGGGTTCATGCAAAGAGGGTGAAAAGGTATTAAAGAAAAACACACTTATTACATCAAATTTACAAAGCCAAACTTTTAAAAGCTTTCCTCATTTCTTTCTCGGGATGAGGAATATATCGGTTGTAGACTGAGGATTTCCATCTGCCCAATCTTTTAATAATATGCACTGGAGTGTCAGTGTTGAAGGAGACCGAAGCTGCCCCTATTCTAAATGAAAGACCTGAGACATGGATACAACCCAATCTTAGGAGTAGTGTTCTGATGTAGAAGATGAATTTAGCCGTAGTCAGAGGGATTCAGTGAGAGTAGTGGTGAAATGTGTGTGGCATGACTGAGTGTGGGTAAGTAAGAGTCAAGTATTTTAACTGGGCACTAGTTCTAGGTGGGATAAAGTGGTATAGCGGATGGATGAGTAGTTTGGTTCGTTTTAGAGGTTTGTAGAGAAAGTATATAGTGATCATGATTTTTAGCGATATCCAATATTTTTAAGGTGGTCCCAGTGCCACCACTCATATCTGTTGTCACAATAGCTTGCATTTAAAAAAAAAAAATAAAAAAAAAAACTTTTTTGACTGTAATATAATAGCAGTCAGTTTCCTTCACACGTGTGCGTTTCAGGGCCTGCCAGGGCACAGTGTCACACCAGTGCAACTCATATCTGGTGTAACAGTAGTGTACATTTAAAAAAAAAAAAAAATACAGGGGACTTGTTGTCACCTTTCGGGGACCCTTGGTGTTGTACGTGGCTGGGTGGAGGGAGAGACCTTCAATAACATCAGTGAGGACAAGGAAAGGGCTAGCTTGGTATCCAACCTTGGACTGTTTGCGGTGCGTTAAACGGGGAGTTTGGTCTGTCACTGTGAAGCGGGCGTAACCCTTACACTACCTGATCGATACAACATCATACCTGATGTTTTAAAGCACGTTATTCCAAACAATTTAGGAATGTTAGGTGATTTATGCCCTTTATGGATTAAAACCAGACTCTGCATCAACTATGTAATTTTCCATGGGAGCTTTGCCATGGATCCCCCTCCGGCATGCCACGGCCCAGGTGTTAGTCCCCTTGAAACAACTTTTCCATCACTATTGTGGCCAGAAAGAGTCCCTGTGGGTTTTAAAATTCGCCTGCCTATTGAAGTCTATGGCGGTTCGCCGGGTTCACCCGTTCGCGAACATTTGCGGAAGTTCGCGTTCGCCATTCGCGAACGGAAAATTTTATGTTCGCGACATCACTAATTCTCAAATATATTTTAGTATGATAAGCATAAACAAGGCAAAGAAAGTATCAGCTCTAAAAATAGGAAAACATAGGAAGATTTACCCCCTGGATAAATATCACGATATGCTAACATGTGATGTGTCACATAAATACATCATTATTCATTCTATCTGCAGAATAGAAATTTTAATAATGTACTTCTTATTTAACTAAGATTTCTAAATATCGAAATCTGATCGTGATTTATCCAGTCATATATCATGCTATTAGAAAATGTTAATTACATTAGATTAATTAAATGAAACCAGTATATTTACCAGTTAACAAGATGTTCTCACCAGATGTTCTCAGGTAGCTAAGTGTCAAGGAATGTTTCTTTCTCGCTCTGACTCTGCTTGCTTCTTACTTAGCCTGCTTCTGCTTTCTCTGCATACCTTGCATCCCCTGCATACCCCTTGCCTTTTCTCTCTTGATTCCCTCTCTCTTCACTTTTTAAAGGGAAAGATTCTCTGTTCGTAGACCAATAGAAAAATTGGAGGTGTGGTTACCTCTCAGATAACAATTTAGGTATTTGGTCTATAGAGGGCAGTCTCGTCCCACTAAACATACCTATCCAGGAAAGAGTTAACTTTTCCTGTTGGCTATTTTGACATCATTTACCTTATCTTGATAGTTGTCTATAACTTCAGTTCAAAGGGTTTTCTTCAGACTATGTGTCTCCAAATTCTGCTATATGACAGTTCTTAAACTTAATATAACCTTTCACTACAATGGGATCTTGTTAGATATAGAAAGTAAAATTAAATTATTTAATCTTCTCTGTCACAAATGTCTGGGTTTTAGAATTATTCTATTCCATTAGCAATTAGACAGTCTCGTATCACTTGGTTTGTTTATACCATACATTCCTTTTAGCTCTGGCAAAGTGGTTAGTTTTACAGAAAGGATAGAAATGTTGTGTCTCTTTGTTAACTTGAAAATAACAAAATGGAGTCTGGTCTGTTCAGAGTGACTCAGAATATACACTTTTAATTTCTATCATAGCACAAAATGTCTGCCGATATAAATACCCTGACATAACCCCCCTTTAGTGCCTTTCATAGCCAAGTAATTTAGCTTATGAATAAGCACTACGGAAGTTATCAGACATATTGTGCAATCACATCATTTCTAACATAGGCCTTTGCATGGAATGAACATTTTTGTATATATTTGTACCTGTAAGAGTTTTGAACTTTACACTTAGTACAATCAACCATAATATCATTATTATCATAGCACACCCAATAACAATTTTTTTATTTTTTTTAGACATTGTTTATTTATAGTTTTTTTTGTTTTTTCCAAACAGGGAGGGAGACAGAAAAAAGAGAGGGAAGGGGGGGTTAGGGGAGAGGATAACAAGCATCGCATTACATTGTACAGAGCATGGTTAAACAGTGTGATTAACTCATTAGTTGAATAAGGTTATACATTCACGACAAATGGGCAGTTAGCTTGTAGTGAATCCACGCGGGCTGAGCTCCGTTGGAGGACGGAGTCGTGGTCCATGAGAATATGTTGCTCTGAGATGTACTGGAGGGTATGGTCGTGTGACAGGTTTTGTCAGGGGGTAGACCCTTCATTTGGATGGGAGGTATTCGACTAGGAGAGTTGGAAGTGTACGGGTCTCGGTCAGTCATAGCATTTCTAAGTCATAAGGGAGGTGGGGAGGGGGGAGAAGGGTGGGATCAGGGAACAAGGGCTTCCCAATGGTGTGGGGAGCTGAGTGACAGGAGCAGTCGCCAAGGGATTCTCGGGGGTCGAGCAGGTGGATCAAGCCCTTCCTCGGGCGACATAAGACGTCCAGGGGAACCATAGAAGGGCACATTTGTCTGTACGTTCCTGCAGGGACGCGGTCAACATTTCCATATTGCGTATGTCTTCTACTTTATCCACCCATTGTTTGTAAGTAGGCACTGCCTGGCTTTTCCAGTTCAGTGGAATGAGACTTTTCGCGGCAGAGAGCAGGTGTATCGTGAGTGATTTTTTTGTACCGTTGGGCTGAAATGGGTGTATGGTGCAGGAGCATTGGCAACGGTTGTAGGGGTAGATCTGAGTCTGCAATTTCTTTTATCTTAGAATGGATCAGTTGCCAGTATGGAACTATGCGGGGGCATGACCACCAGATGTGGAGGTTGGTGCCTAGGGCTGAGTTACATCTCCAGCATTCGCCAGAGGTGGTGTCATGCATGTGCCTAAGTACGTCTGGGGTCCTATACCACTGGGTGAGTAATTTATAGCTCATCTCTTGATATTTAGAACTAATGGAACACTTGTGGGTTAGGAGGAAGATTTTGTCCCACTCCTGGGTTGTCAAGCGTACGCCCGTCTCCCGTTCCCATTTGTCCGTAAACCCCAGAGGGCTTTCATTACCTTTCGATTGTAGCTTAATGTAAAGGTGGGATATTGCATGATCGAGGTGTCTTCTGTCCGTACACAAACGTTCGAATGCAGTCAGTTGTCTATGTATGTGGTCTTTGCCTTGGAGGTTCGTGTAATATGATTTCACTTGATGGTAATGGAACCTGTCTAGAGGGGTTGGTCCTTGAGTCGATAGTACGTCAGTCAGGGGTTTGAGGGCTCTGTCCTCCGTCCATTGATGTAGGTATATCCAGTCCGACCTGCTAAAGTTCCTAAATGTTGAGGGGGAAGCTCCCTGAAAGATCCGGGCTGTGTGCTAGCGGGGTAAGTGGGCCTGGTGACGTGGTGAGTCGGTGCGTGTAGCGCAGCGTGCACCATACCCGGAGGGTGGCGTCTATGAGCGGGTTCAGGGTGCGGAGTTCCGTATAGGTGAGGGAGCCAAGCCAGAGCCTGGCAGGGACCGTCCCCTGGGCTTGCTGCACCTCCATGGGCACCCATCGTTTGGCGCTAGGTCTCGCGTGCCAGTCCACCACCCTTTGTAGGTGCGTGGCTCGGTAGTATTGTTGTACGGAGGGTAGACCGGCTCCCCCGGCCGACTTTGGTCTCTCCAGGGTGGACCTGCGTATACGGGAAGCAGAGCGGTTCCATATAAAGTTGCGTTAGTCCCTTGTAAGGGTGCGGAAGAACGACTGGGGGATTGCGACGGGCAGCGCCGCGAAGAGATACAGCAGTCTGGGGAGGACGTTCATTTTTAGCGCTTGTATGCGTCCAAACCAGGTAAGGTATTGTGATGACCAGCGGAGGAGGTCTCTTTGAATATTCGAGAGGAGGGGAGGGAAGTTTACTTGGTAGAGTTGAGATAGGTCTCTCGGTAGCCATGTGCCTAGATATTTCAATTTGATCGGTTGCCAGGAGAAGGTAAACATTGTGCTCAAACGTTCGGTCAGAGCAGTGTTTCCTAGTAGAGGCATGGCTTCAGATTTGTCTAGGTTAAGTTTCAAATTGGAGACGCAGTGGTACTCGCGAAATGCTTTGAGGAGGTTGGGAATGGAAATTAGAGGCTGTTCCTCTTTATCCAGCGTTACCCCCGTAATGCCCCCATCCCGTCTGACCGCCTCTAGAAATGGTTCCAGAGTGAGGGCAAACAGGAGGGGGGAGAGGGGGGACCCCTGGCGCGTGCCATTGCAGATGGGGAAAGATTGCGTGAGGGTTCCATTGACACGAATCCGTGCAGTCGGCGTCGTGTACAATGCTGATACCCAGGAACATAGTTGGGGACCGAATCTGTAGTGGCGGAGGGTGAATGCGAGATACGTCCAGTCTACCCGGTCGAACGCCTTTTCGGCGTCCGGCGATAGCAGGACGGCCTCGCGGTTTTTGGTTTTTGCCAAGTGTATGATGTTAAGAGCCCGTACCGTGTCGTCTCTAGCTTCCCTCCCCGGGATAAACCCGACCTGGTCAGGGTGGACCAGGTCCGGGAGGAGCGGCGAGATCCTGCGGGCCAGGGCCTTGGCGAAAAGCTTTAGGTCCGAATTCAGCAGCGAGATTCGGCGGTAGCTCGAGCAGTTAGTCGGGTCTTTACTGTCCTTGGGGATTATCGATATCGTGGCGGCCAGGGTGTCTGTAGGGAATCGCCCGCCCTCCCGTATCGAGTTCAACCCCGTCAAGAGCCTGGGCAGAAGAACGTCGCTAAAAGTGCGGAGATAGGAGATCGGCAACCCGGGGCCGGGGGCTCTATGTGGTTTCATGAGTTTCAGGGCTCCCTGCAGTTCTTCCAGAGTTAGGGGTCGTTCTAAGTCGTCCGATTGGTCCTGGGTAAGTGTCTTGGACACGTGTCGGGAAAGGTAGTCAGCGATCTTTCGTTGGTGTGTCTGAGTGGCGGTCCCCTGCGCGTTTTGTGATTGATTGTATAGGTCTTTGTAATATGTCTGAAAAGCCTCCAGGATCCCCTCCGGGTGTCTAGTACTACGGTGTTCGCGTGTGTTTATTTTGTGTATGTGCTGTGCCCGTCTCTTTGCCTGAAGCATCTTTGCCAGGAGCCGACCGCTTTTGTTCGAATGTTCGTAGAAATACCTGGCCGACTTCGTTATAGTGTGTAGTAGCCCCTGCGAGAGAAGGTCTCTAAGTTCTCTCCGGGCTGCGGTCAATTGCAGGTAGTCATTGTCGTCTAGTGTTTGTTTATGTGTGGTTTCCAACGAGGACACCCTGGAGGTGAGGGTGGTGATTCGTCTGTGTCGGTCTTTCTTGCGTTGTGTGCAAAGGGCGATGTAGTGGCCTCGTATAACACATTTGTGTGCCTCCCAGACCGTCAAGGGGGGGGTTTCTGGGCTGCCGTTCGTGTCAAAATAATGAGCGAGTGTTTGTAGCGTGGATGCGCGGACGACCGTGTCGTTCAGTAGGGAAACATTAAGCTTCCAGTGTCTGTCCCTGGGTCTGTGAAGGGGTGAGCTCGTACGTATTTTAACTGGGGCGTGGTCGGAGTGGGTCGTAAGTCCAATGTGGGCGTCGTGGAGTAAGGAGAGGAATTCCTGTGGCATAAAGATATAGTCGATACGGCTATAATTGCGGTGGACATGGGAGTAGTGGGTATAGTCCCTATCGTCGGGGTGTGCGGTTCTCCAACAGTCAACCAGACCTAGGCTGGTAAGTGCCTTAGTGGCGGCTCGCAAGCAGTGTGGAGGGATCGTGCTGGTCCCGCGAGACGTATCCAGGAGTGGGTCAAGGGGCATGTTCAAGTCTCCCGCTACCAATAGGAGGCCCTCTCGGAATTTATTGAGTTTGGCCAGGGTACGAGAGAGAAAGGTGTGTTGACCGCGGTTGGGACAGTATATGCAGGCAAAGGTATAGGTGTGGTCCGCTATTGTGCCTTTAACAAAGAGGTATCGACCTTCAGGGTCTATGAGGGACTCTGTGTGGCTAAAGGGTACGGATTGTGCAAAGAGTATCGCTACACCTGCTCTCTTCGATGCCGGGTGATTGGCGTAGTAAGCCAGGTTATAACGGTTGTTCTCAAGTTTGGGTGCATCTGGCCCCCGAAAATGCGTCTCCTGCAGGAACGCCACAGACACCCTCTCCGTCCAGAGACGGCGGAGCAGGTGGGAGCGTTTCTCCGGCTGATTGAGACCTCCCGTATTGTTAGACCAGTACGTGAGGAGGGCCGGCTTAAATCCTGTCCCAGTCCCCGCAGGGAGGTCACTAGAAGTAGTTGGATCCATTGAGGGGTGGGAGGGGGGGGGCACGGGGACGTGGGAAAGGAGGTGAAGGGGAGAAAGGCAACTATTGAACCTAGACCGGTAGGTGTCGTTCAGTAAACTAAAAGGTAGTGTGGTCTCGTCGGACCCCGGTCTAATATATACAGGGGGAGGTCAGTTGCGTGAGGTGCAAGGAAGGCAGTCCACAGAGTGTGTCTCGCTGGTATGTGTGTTATCAGCGTCCGCGTCCCTCGGCACCCAACCCATCTTGTCCGGGAGGGGAGGGATGGGGGAGGAGGGGAGGGGGAGTCCTGAGCGCCGTCGGGCGTAGCGGGGGAGGGTACGTCAGTAGGAGGGGGGGGGGCGGTTAGGATGCAGTCTTGAGGGTGTGGGGAAGCTGTCAACATCCTGAGCTAAAATTAATAAAGCACATATCAAGCAGCGAGTTGATCTGTAGACATTAACATTGTAACATGCACCAAGGGTAAAACTGTAGCTTAGTGTAAACATTTTGAGCAAGGCAGAAAACACAATGAGTAACAGAGTGTGCATCAAACATTAAATTGCGTCCTACTCCTGTGGTATAGCTTTAACACAGAATAGGCACATCAAGCAGCGTAATTAGCGCGTGAAATAGTGGGCCATATTACGTACATTAACCTTGCACCGTACCCCTGGGGTTTGACGGTGGCATATTTTAGGCACCACGGTTACCACTGGGAAAATAAGAAGCATTCGAGCGTGTGTCAACTTCTAACAATACAACAAAAGTTTTAATTAGTGGGGCGCCGCTCGTGAAGTAGTATTACGGCATACATCAGGGGTTAAACTAATGGCTTAGGGTAGTCTTCTAGAACAGCGCAGGAAGCTGTGTAGGAGGTGGGGAGGCCTACGACCAGCTTTCTTGCATCCCCTATCGAGAGTAAGACTGTGTCATAAATTAGGCATCAAGGCCTGCATGGCAAACGCATTAGGTAATGGGGCGCAGCACATACAGCATCTTTGTGACGTGCAGTCAGGGCAATCTATAGCATAGCTGGGACAGCGCGATGCGCGCAATATGCATCGGGGAACCAACAGTATAGCAGCAGTGCAGCTCAGTCCAGGGGAAAGGTTGTGGTATGGGTGAGGCCTAGCGCATGGCGCAGGTAGCGCAGTATGGGGCGGGATAAGTACCATATAGTAACATTGCTACGCGCACCTGGGGCAGAGACGTAGCGTACCGTAGGCTGCTTGGGCGGCTCAGGCGACATAATAGGCAGTGGGGTGCACAGCATATTCCGACTAGGCATTCTGCATACGAGGTTAAACTGTGGCGTAATTTAGGCATTTTGAACAGTGAAATCGAAAATTAAACATACAAACGAATTATTAAACAGAATGGGCGAGTGGTGGGCGGGGTAGGCACTGTCGCCCGTGCAAGAGGCAACTTACAGGGTGTAGGCACGGTACTGGGCATATACACTCCTGGGTTTTGCGGCCCAAACCCCCAACCCAAATAGTCCGTTACTGTTTGGCTCACCCCTTGTAGCCGGCATGACCAGTAACCTCCCTCCCGAAAAGCAACCCCACGTCCCATATCACTGTGGTGGGCCATTGATATCGTCCCGGTCCCCGGTGTCCCAAGGCCGCGGACCTCACCCCTACATGCGTCTTGGTGGTTAAACGCCATGGGTAAATAAACACTGGAAGCCCACCCCGGGGGGAACTGGGGGTGGGGGAAGCTTGGGAGAGGGACCATGGTACCTGGTAGGAGTTCGGCTGCTATGTCCTAGAGCATTATTCTTCTGGACCGTCTGGGCCGCCCCGGCGTTGCGGAGGAGGGCCAATATGTCCCCCAGTTATGTTCTCTGCCGCCAGGTGGGGTCCGGTGGGGCGTGCTGGCGGGAATTCGAGGATCCAGTTCGGTATGTGGACGTGTGGCAGTCCAGCGGACTGGAGGAATCGGGGTACATCGTTGGGCCAGCGCAGCGTGTGCCAGCGGTTCTCTATCTTGGCCTGTAGGCTAAACGGAAAACCCCATTTGTAGGGAATCTGTAACGTTTATCCAGCAGCATGCTTGTCAGAGGCTTCAACGCCCGTCAGGCATCTAGAGTGAGGGTCGACAGGTCCTGAAACAGGGAAACTTGGGAATCCATGTAGATAATTGTGCGTTGAGCCCTGGCTGCCCTCATGATGGCGTCTTTCTGTTGGAACGATGCGAGGCAACATATAATGTCCCTAGGTTGGCCATCTCTCCTGGGGCCACTGAGCGCTCTGTGTGCGCGTTCCATGGGTATGTCCGCAGGGGTATCCCCTCCAAGCAGTTGCGTAAAGAGGCCTAGTAATATGTCCCGTGGGGACTCGCCATCAGCCTCAGGGAGGCCCTGTATGCGTATATTGTTGCGGCGGCCCCTGTTGTCCAGGTCTTCAACCTGTCTGCGCATTTCAAGGAGTATATTCCCTTGTCGCGTGGTTGCGAGGTCTGTGGCTTGTTGGTGGTGTGAAGAGTGGAGACCCAATAACAATTTTAACATGGATGAACCAGTCAACACGAGCAATAAGGTCAGTATCTAGCTCAGAGTACTTCAATGTGTCCACAGAAATGTTATCTTTCTTGATTGACATTTGGATAGTGTGGTTGGGCTTATGGTCCAGCAAGAACTTTAGATTAGGATCTAGAGGTATATCTAGATTCTGGAAGGGATCCACCATCTCAATAGCACTTTCGATGACGTCAGTGTACACTGGGTATAGTGTAACGTCACCGATGGTGATACGAGAGTCGTGGGGTACCTTGATCAGTGATACAGGTGCTGGTAAGGCAATTACGATTATTAGTCACCTGGTCCCTGCGAAAAACACTCATGTTTTTAAGACACGTGCTTACCAACCATTTATCTTTTACTAAGGTAGCATGTACTAATGCATGTTTAAGGTACTCGATCCCACACAAAGCATTGGTAGAATCGTACACAAAAGGTTTTCTATCACATTGGAAATTATTGTCTTTGAATTTTTCACAGTCATTCAAAATGGGTATTGAATACCAATCTGGTATCCACGGTTGAAATGTCAAAACATCTGGGGTTTGGACTTTTACATAGATATTTTCCTTCCATGTACCGACGTTGTAAATTGTTTTTATTTGAAAAATGTTTTTGGGAGTTACATATGGTATGGCCAATAAAAAGCAAATCTCCATACGTTCTGGGTCAATTAAGAGAGGTATAGCGCTCCCCATCTCAAAGGCCAGATTTAATTGCATAGGCTCAATTGTTTCTCCATCCACATTGGCAAGCATCGCATGAACAATTTCCTTGGATACAAAATACAGAGGTATGTGTCCCCCTGCCAACTCGATCATTCCAGTTTGCACTTCGTCAAGAAAAGCAAGTGTGTGGAACAATATTGGGTCATGCAGAAATAGAAGTTCACGCAAAGTCATGACTTTGGTGCAACTCAGTGGATTTGGCAATTAACTCCGAATGCCAATTTGTTCTAACAACTGTCTCTTCCACAATAGTTAACACGTCTTGGAGAAGTGTTCTTTGCTGTTTTATCCCCTGATGAATATCGTTAATGTATTGCTTTAGCGCATATATTTCCATATCCAGCTTTTGGACAATAATAGAGTTGGCTGCAGACATTCCAGTTGCGACAACTGCACCGACAGTGGCACAAACTAATGCAACAATTATGGCGGTGAGGAACCTTTTGGGTTGGTTGCTTATTGAAATAGAACTGGATACAAATGGTTTCCGGGCTTGCTCCAAGATGTTTCGCACACGGTCCCGTGCTCTTTGGAGGTGCATCTGGTACCAAGTCTGTAACTCAGGAAGCTGCATCGATGAAATGTTGTACGCCTTCTCGATGGAAATCTTGCGGTCCAAGCTGACAAACACACGTCGGGTCAGGTTCCTCTTCTCTGTCAAGATGAACCCTGGTGTCTCTTGAATCAGGATGCTGGAGGATGGTCCCATCTCTGCGATCGGGTCGGTCCATAGCTCTTGGCACAGGAGCAGTACGATCCAGAAACACGCCACATCCTTCTTGGACATCTTTCGACAGTCACGGATCAGGAACTCGTTTCAGACTTATCTACTAATGATTCAAGGTTTGTTAAGCATACAAACTTATAACAGTGTGGCATCACTTGGCCTAGGACAACACATTATTACGATTCATCAATATATGTATTCTCTCTAATTCTATTTTTATAACTTCATCCCTCACTACATTTATTACTGACTCCTCAGCAATATGCCTATAGCAGTTAAACAAGCTAGTAACCTGCTTAAAAATGTAGTTATTGGATGGCAAGGAAATGGTTAATGACATGAACGTACATGAGATCATGGCACATCACAACATTTCACATCATACGATACCACGTGAATCAAGCATTCATCCAGGTTAGTCGTTCACCCTTCTGCATCCGAATCCACACCTATAATCCTTAATTGAGATTTAGGATGACAAGCACGCAACTGGTTAATGTGAACCCACTTTTCAATAAAATCACCATCCTTAGGAATTTTTATTTTGTACGCTACTGGGGAAATTTTGTCAATGACTTGATTTCGCGCAAAGTTATACAGATAGACTTGATCTGTTATCTCATATTCCTTTTTCGTGGTTTTTAAATCGTAATAGGTCTTAACCCCTGTCGCTGCTTTTTCTAGATTCTTTTGGGCAAAAGCAAATGCATGCTGTAAATGCTTGCGCATATCTTCGATATACTGATGCGTAGTGGCAGCATTGATCAAATTATGATCCGAAGTACGATATAGTAAATGCTGTGGTAAAACCATCTTTCTTCCTGTCATTAATTCAAAAGGTGACAATTTGGTAGCAGTGCTAGGTGTAGCTCTAATCGCCATTAAAACTAGGGGTAATTTAATGTCCCAGTCTTTACCAGACTCCTTAACATACTTCTTCAGAATATTAACGATAGACTGGTTATATCGCTCTACCCCCCGCTAGACGCAGCGCGGCATGCAATATGTAGCTTTCGTTTAACACCTAGAATGTTCCACATCTTAGCCATTACTTCACTGGTAAAGTGACTACCTCTGTCTGACTCAATTCTTTGAGGCAGACCGAACCTGGAAAAGACATGGTTAATCAACAAAGTGGCGCACACGGTACTCGTGTTCTCTTTACAACGCAAACACTCTATCCACTTTGTGTACATACATGTAACGGTTAACATGTATTTGTTACCTCTTGAAGATCTTGTTACAGGACCTATAAAGTCAATTTGAATATCAGACCAGGGCAATGACACCCCCCTCTTCTGAAGTGGTGCACGATGGGTTGGACCATGGGGTTGATATTGCGGACAAATCAAGCATCCCTGACAGTATGTCTTAACATCTCTTAACATGTGTGGCCAATATGCATAATCACTCAATATCTCATATGTGATCTTATCACCACGATGCCCAGATGTAGGTGCATCATGTGCGTGTTGGAGCATTAACCCTCGGTATACAGTTGGGACTACCCATTGTTGAATACCATGTTTAGAAGTTCTGACCAGGAACCCATCCATAATACTAAATTGGACTTTATATCTCATCAAGATTCGTAAATCTTCATTATCTTTGCAATCCTCATCTGTGATGGGATTGACAGTAGGGTCTTCTATATGTTTATAGAATAAGCCTATGACAGGATCGTTCTTCTGACTGGTAATCAGGTCCTCACTAGGAGCTTCTTGACTCCATTGCACGACATGTAAGTCGGCATTATCTCTAGCCTGTCGTCTAGTTATGGCTTCAACGTGAATTGAACCCATAAGATCATCAATGTTTAGGGTTTCACCATTGATGGCTGCTTGTTTTGCCAGTGAATCTGCTAAGTCATTACCATCCTTGTCAATACCTTCAATCTTAGAATGGCCTTTGGGTTTCTTCCAATATATGGTTAAACCATGTTCGTTAACCAACTCATCGATTTTACAAAACAATTTCCCATGTTTAACAGGTTTGTTATTGCTTTTCAGCATTTGGTTACGTTTCCAGCTAGGCAGATATTCGACGAAACTGTTGCGAACATAGTTGGAATCAGTTATGATAACAAATTCTGTGATACTATATTCTATTGCCATTTGAATGGTCTTATATACTGCACAGAGTTCGGCTATCTGACTGCTTTTGGGACCAATACTGTATCCTATAGATACATTGGGATAATCACCTATCCAGGCGATTCCGATACCTGCAACTAACTTCCGTTCAGCACCAGCGACGTGGTGATATGAACAACCATCAATGTATACCCACGGTAGTGGTCGACAGTATTCCTCGTCATAAACTTTATAAGGGGATAGCAATTGCTCTTCTAGGAAGTCATCTCCGGTGTCATTATCATCCAGAGATGGAGTAGTACAGTCATGTAATTCTGCTAAACCTTGGGCAACTGGGCTTCTCTTAGTGTTAATAATGGACTTCTAATAGCCATCCCTGTAAGGATAGAGTCCATGCAGTAATCCGACTGTTAGAGAGATTACTGTCTCTAATTATTTCACTCTGCAGATACTGTAGAGGTTGGTGAGCTGTTTCTACAATTATTTTCTCACCTTGGATATAGCTACGAAAATTTTGTAGTGCCCAGACAGTCGACAATAACGCCTTCTCACACGTGTTGAATTTAACTTCAACAGGTGACAAAGTCTTGCTAGCATATGCAATAACTTTGTTTAAACTGTCCTGCTTCTGATACAGTACAGCACTTATGCTTAAATCGGTATAACCTGTCTCCAGATAGAAGGGTTTACCCCCCTCTGGGTATGCTAAACAGGGTGCCTCAGTGAGCTTCCTCCTCAGTTCACTTACTGCTAGGTCCTGAGGCTCCTCCCAGTTCCAGGTAGTTTCCTTTTTAAGCAGGTGTAAGAGTGGTTTTGTTATTTCTGCATAGTTATCTATAAACTAACGGGAGTAGTTAGTCATACCAAGGAACGATCTTAATTCCCTGATGTTTGAAGGTGTTTTAGCCTTAATTACAGCTTCAACCTTCTTCCTCTGGGGATTTAATCCCTCAGAGGTTACCTCATGTCCGAGGAAATTGACATGCGTGCGACACCATTGCGCCTTTTGTAAAGACAGTTTAATCCCTGCCTCTCTTAACTAAGTGAGAACATGTCTAATCTCTATGATATGCTTATCAAAGGAAGTGCTTTTCAGCAAGACATCGTCGACATATGATAAGTTCCTCTCTTGAGTGCGTCAGGCATAGCTTTATGCATGAACACAGCGAATTCATGACCAGAGTTTATGTAACCGAAGGGCATACGGGTCCAGGTATACTGCTGCTTTCCAAATGTGAAGGCCAATTTGTATTGGTCTTCATCATGGACTGGTACAGTCCAATATCCCTGCGCACAGTCAATGGCAGTGAATATTTTGGATCCCTGCATTTGTACCAAATATTGGTCTATGTATGGCACATGCCAACTAGACATATAGACGCGTTTATTTAGCTGTCGTAAGTCAGCGCATAAACGCCATTGTCCATTAGGTTTCAGAATCCCCAAGATCGGATTATTATACGAACTGTGCACCGGACGTATAATGCCCCTTTCATTTAAATTCTGAATGATGTCTTCTAGACCATCATATGATGCTAATGGGAGTCTATATTGTTTGATAAATACAGGTGGTAAATTTGGATCAGTTTGTATTCTGGCTACGTGGAGGTTAGTTAACCCACAATCGTAGGAATCTTTGGCAAAAATATCTTTGAATTCCCAGAGGATTTCCTTTAGCTGCTGTCGCTCAGCATCGTTGGAGCAACCGTCAGCTAAATATATTTGCTCTTCTAGCCTTTCCTGAAATCCTGGAAAGATTTCAGGCTGACCTATCTCATAAGCTTCTTCAAGCCTAGAAGTTATGTCAGTTTGGTGTTGACTTACCTTTTCTCTTTGGTCATGATACTCTTGTGATTCCTGCTCATTGAGCGGATGATCAAAGGTGATTGATGCTTCTTCGATTTTACACGAGCCTTCTTCGACATTGAAGGGATACACAGATAGGATAGTGAATAATCCTTCTGGGGAGGAATGGAATATTTGATCGACAATTTCGTCCTCAGTTAAGTATTCTTCAGGGATGAGGCCTATAATTTGGTTTTGGAAACCAAATGTATAGTACTCAGCATCCAATGCTAGACCTAATAATGTTCCTTTTGGTAAAGTAACACTATTGGGTGTAACATTGTTAACCATTATATAGGTGGGAATCTTACCAATACTTACTATTGGTGTATGCGTTACCACCATCCCTAATTGTTGTATCCTGTTGGATAAACAGATTAGGGCATCAGAGTTTTCTAATCTCTGACCCTCCTTGACCTGTAGGGGTAAAAGAAAGTTACTTGTCCCTTGTGGAATGGTTATGTCATCAGGCACTTGGATACTTACCGCATATGGGTATTGTCCTGATTTCAAAGCGTTTTCCTCGTGAAGGTATCCACAAGGATTACCTTTTAACCTTGTCCACAAGTTGGAATTAATCAGGTCAAGGTGTATGGCAAAGCGATGTATGACATCATTGCCGACGTAAACCTGATAGCGAGGTTCGTCTATTACTAGGAATAAATGTTTAACTGTCTTATTTCCGATGGAAATAGATAGTAAACATTTTGTTATCACATTGTGACTCCCTGATTCGCCATCCAGGTTCTGGATCCACCTGTCATGTGGGGAAGCGTACCTGATCATTTTAGGATGAGCGATCTGCTTTAACAGACTTCTGCTAATATAGCTGTTCTCACTCTTTAAGTCCAGCTTTGCATTCCTACTTCTTCCCAAGTCATTTATCTGAATAGGAAAGAATAAGTTGTCATTAACCCTTTCAATTCTGGCAAGGAATTAACAATGTCCTGCCATATCTACAGATTCAACATAGTCCCTGTGGAGAGAAATGGTTAAAACATCACCTTCCAGAGAGACATTCTGGATCCTCTCTGGAGCAGTTCTTACGGAATGCTCATCTACAGGTGCGATTGCGTCATTCACCTGCAGGATAGTCACGTCAGGTGACTGACTATTCCTAAAATGTACCTCTATTGAGTCAGGTCTTTCTTCTATTACATGGCAGTTACGATCAGATTGTACATGTGATTTCTCATAGGTTCTGGGAACCTTGGCTTGTGACCATACTATTCCATTCACACAGTCAATAATCGTGTTAAGTCTTCTGAGTATGTCTATACCCAGAATCAGTCGGTCATAGGGGAGATCTACCACTATCACCGGGTGTCTAAAGGTTTTGTTACCTATTTTAAACTTTAACCAGGTATTGCCAATAACATGAAGTGCATTTCCTCCTACACTTAACAGAGCATTGGGGAAATCTCTTAGCTTCGGCTTATCCGTTGCTAAGACCATTACCTGCTGGAAGTAGGTATTGGATAAGATGGTGACTTGTGAACCAGTATCTATTAACCCTTGGAAAGGCTGGGGTAGCGAATCCTGTATTTCTACAGACATGTAGTACCTTCCTTCATGTTCTTCTAATTCACATAAGAATTTAGAATGTGTCAACATATTACTTGTTTTCCATACATTACCGGTCACAGCAGTAGTTTCTACCTGTACTGAGGAATGCTCAGTCTTACCCACAGGCCCATCCTTTTTAGGAATATCTTGAACTGTCAAGCGGGAACTAGTGGTCGGCATCTCATCAATTAACCCTTTCAGGGCTGGATCCTGGAAACTAGTGGCTGCTGGGACTATTTCAGCCTTTGGCTGAAATGAAAAAACAGAGGAACACGTTGCGCCTCTGTAAGAAATTATGACCCTCTTACAAGGATATTCTTTTAGGGAATGTGTGACAAATAAGACAAACACAAGTGTATAATAAAATGTATTGTTAATATTAATTTAAGGATACTGTTAGATTTTAAAAAGGATATACACATTACACATTATAACCATAGTCAGTCCAAAACCAAAAGATACATAAAAAAAGGGCAATACTTAAACATTTCAATGGAGGTCTTCCCCTTGCGCCTTCATCTTGGGTAATCTGGGACAGACTATCAGTTCACCATGGCCCTGCTTGCTGTGCTGTCCTCTCCAAAGAGACAAAAAAGAGAGAGCCTTCCTTGAATGTTGTCCTTTTAAAGACTGATTCTTGGAGTAATAAACTACAAGTCCCAGAATTCCTTTTCCCTCCCAAAAGTGGTTTATCCCGCCCTCTTTCTCAAGAGAGTTCTGTCTTTACACAAGTCTTTGATCTCTTGGTTTGATCTCTTGGTTTCTGGGTAGGTTAGACAGAATTGGGAAAACACACACAATTCCATGGTTACACCTAGATGTTAATTACTCTGATCTCCTGATAACATACATGGAATACTGGGGGGATGTAAGCTTTTGTTTTAGCTGGATGCTATAAAATGCAATTGAAAGCTTTGATCCTTACCACACTGTTATCAAGGAAATTATATACAATATTGCAGTTTGGCATATCAATTTCTTACATTTCTTACACCTCCTTCACCCGGAAGTGAAGTGACGGGATAGGCAATAGGTTTCCTAACACAACTATTGTTTATTTGACTGTTAGTACCTGGAAAGGAAACAGGGTTAGGTATTACATTTATTGACAACCTAGCCTGTTTAGTCACTGTAGCTATATTTGTTGCGGCACTTGTTGCTGCTGCAGTTGCACAGGTGGCTCTGCAATTGGAGCTGTCCCTAAAAAAGGATTGATAGCAAAGACTTGGTTAATCTTTGTCATTTCCTCCATTAATTTGCCCATCTGGTCTGTCAATTGACCAACCTGACGATGCAAATTATTTCCCCCATTGCTGTTTTGTCTTTGCCCATTAGAATTTGGCTGGGATGGCTGAGACTGTTGGGAGTTATTGGAAGCAGATTGGTTGTTTCTGTCTGGTTGGTTGTACTCACTGACTAGCCATTCTAACGGTAACTTACAATCTTAATCTCTTGCGAGATTCATTTGTATGTTTACTGGCATGGCATGAAAATACAGATCTTTGAAGTCTGTGCTTTCATACCTGGGCTTTCTTTGGGCCACGGAGTATGCATTTTAAAGAATTATTAAAAATTCTCTGGGGCTTTGATCTGGACGGCACTTTAAGTTATAAAGCGCCTTCTTTGCAGAAGCAATGGTTTTATACTTACCATATTCCATGATTATTTCAGATTTCATCTTGGACCAGGAAATTAACTGTATAGCTTGAAGACTTTCTAGATAAACACGGCACATTGAATCAAAGGTCCATGTAATGAACCATTTCTTATGAATGTCATCATACATGCCCAATGAATTCATTGCTCTATCATAATTTTCCAGATGTTCAGATATGTTTCCTGAACCTCTAGAAAATTGTGGGACAGTCTCTCTAAGGAATTTAATAACCTTTGGCGTTTCATAAACAGGCATTGTTGATTTACGACCTCTGTTTTCCCTGTGTAAACGTCTATGCGATCTGGCTGCTGGAGAGGAATTAGACCCGTACAACAGTGCAGATGGCATAGCAGTCACATGGTCTTCAGAGTGGACAGTGCAATCACTTTCACTCCCATCACTCTGAGCTTCTCGTTCACTGTCACAATTCTGATCAGCATCAGAATTCTGCCAGTGTACAGAACCATGTCTGTTTTCATTCCTATCACCTTGAATCTGATTCCCTCTGTCAAGTTTGGCCAGGACAGTCTTTTCAAACTGTTCTTCCCAAGATTGCCAAGAATCTACAGGTGTTTTCTCAGAATTACTCACATCTTTTCTTAGAGACTGTTTTATGAAAACCTAGTCTGGTGTGGGAAAATCATAACAAGGAGGGGATTTACAGATAGTCTTTTCTTGCATTTTTGTGCAACTTTTTGGCACAGAATGATGGCTGCTAACTTCACTGTCTGATTTCTGACTCTCCTCTTCATACTCATCCAATTGCATTTTAAGCTGATTTATTTCCTGTGCATATTTATCCATCAAAGCTTTCATTTCTTTTTCATGATCAGCCTGACGGGTTTTATGCTCAGCAAGTAAATCTTGGTATTTCCCATCTTGAATGCCGAATTGTTCACTGTACGTGTCCAATTTGGTATTCAATACCTTGTTTTCATCTAACGCTTTAAGAAGTGCTGTCATAAAAAAAAGGCCAAGAGTGTATGATCATCGCCATTTCCCTTTCTATGTTCTTTTGTCCAGTAATTTCTTTAAGATATGTTATTATGTGTTCATCACTTAGAACGGTGTGTTTAGCTTCCCATTCTATGCTTTTCAACCAAACCTCATAGCTTAAATCATTTTTCATATGTTTATGAATATGGACTAGAGCATTTTTTTCTTAGGACTTCTATTATTTCAGTATTATCTGTTACGGATGCATCGCTGGCCATTTTTTATTTACACTAATTTAATCTCAATACAAAACTCTTTTCTATATCAAGATTAATATTGCATGAATTACACCAATATTATTGTATATGGAATATAATTTCAACTTAAACGATCTCAGCAGCGTGCCTCCAATTTGCGGGGATATTTATGGGATAATAATAGTAAACAGTTGAGAATTGCCCACTATTTCAATTCTCAGATCCCAAAGATCATTATCGTGTAAGTGAAATGTATTCCATATCAATAAAATCACAATTTGTAATAAAATTAGATACAATTTATTGTGACATTTTAAATAATCCAGCCGGCGAGAGGCAAGAGGCAAAAACGCGAACCCGGGGCCTACACGCACTCACGGAGCCCGACCTGGTCTGACCTGCTGGATTGCTGGCAGCCTCGCGGGGACCCGGAGGCTGAGGACTTCGCTGACACCCTCCAACTACCCTTCACACAGATGGGCAGACGATCACAGAAGGCCCCCCTGGAGCCACAAACAGGTTCCAGGGACATAGGGGCCTTACTACAGCGAAACCAGGCAGCTAAGATGGCGGGCAAGGCAGATCACAGACCAGTAATCTCTCCTGCAGAGTCTGCTCGCCCAGACCCACTACCAGAGCAGGTACCGGGCACAGCTGAGAATGTGGATGGATACATTGGTGAGGGATGTGATCGTCCGCTGCTCCACCTCACAGGATAAAAGGCTCCTGATGACAGCGATGCATGGCAAGACGCCACTACCCTTTGAAGGGTCCAACCTCTCATTCTTCCAGGACCTTACGAGGTCCACACTGCAATGGCGTCGATCCCTGCAATCAGTCACCAGCCATCTAAGAGCAGCAGGGTTGGAATACCACTGGAGATCCCCAAGGTTCTTGGTGGTCACTCATAAAGGGACTGTACATAAACTTTCTTTGCTAGCTGAGGCGCCTCAATTCTTCAAAGCCCTGGGTATCCAGGTCCCGCAGACCCACCCGGAACGACACTCCGGAACCTGAACAATGGTACCTTCAACGACCATGGACCACCCGACTCTATGATCCGAAACCTGAATACCCCAGGGGACACTCCAATACCATGAGGCTCATGCACAACTGTTTAGCTCTGTTAAACCCTGTTATTCTGTTATTCTTATACGCATAACTATAAGGCTCCTAGGTTGACATGACAGCGACAATACACCCACTACAGACGCACGCTCGTAATAACATAATAGGGCGCAGCCTAATGTGACTGTACGGACATCACGCACACGCCATAGACTGCACTCATCACCCCCCCCCGCCACCCCCTTGGTTAGGGGCGCATATAGAAGACGGCCTGACTCCATCACCTTGAATTTGACACACTTGACCACACGGCCGATCTCCCTAAGCCAACCATACCCCCATGACTACATATTAATGCACACGGAACTGGCGCAAGGACACATACCACCACTCTGACTAATGTGAAAGCTTATCTTGTATATCTATGTATCCCCCACCCTTCCTTTCTATTCTGTAACCCAAAATGCGTTGATATGAAAAAAAAAAAAAAATGTTTTTCAATAAACAGAGATTGACAAAAAAAAAAGTTTAGCTGACCGTTAGAATAACCCTTTCAATGCTGGCTAGACCTCCTAGGTAATTAAGATCTATTCTTATGTAATTTGAAATAAAATAACATTTAAACCAGTTCATTAGTCACTTCCTGGATCCATCAAATAAAAGAAATCTACCATGTTTTACAAGTAGAATTTTAACTTGACTAAACAGATATTTATCTTATTTTAGAGCAAATCAATACCCCTGGATAAATATCACGATATGCTAACATGTGATGTGTCACATAAATACATCATTATTCATTCTATCTGCAGAATAGAAATTTTAATAATGTACTTCTTATTTAACTAAGATTTCTAAATATCGAAATCTGATCGTGATTTATCCAGTCATATATCATGCTATTAGAAAATGTTAATTACATTAGATTAATTAAATGAAACCAGTATATTTACCAGTTAAAGAGATGTTCTCACCAGATGTTCTCAGGTAGCTAAGTGTCAAGGAATGTTTCTTTCTCGCTCTGACTCTGCTTGCTTCTTACTTAGCCTGCTTCTGCTTTCTCTGCATACCTTGCATCCCCTGCATACATCTGCATTCATCTGCATACCCCTTGCCTTTTCTCTCTTGATTCCCTCTCTCTTCCCTTTGTCTTAACTTTTTAAAGGGAAAGATTCTCTGTTCGTAGACCAATAGAAAAATTGGAGGTGTGGTTACCTCTCAGATAACAATTTAGGTATTTGGTCTATAGAGGGCAGTCTCGTCCCACTAAACATACCTATCCAGGAAAGAGTTAACTTTTCCTGGTGGCTATTTTGGCATCATTTACCTTATCTTGATAGTTGTCTATAACTTCAGTTCAAAGGGTTTTCTTTGGGCTTTCTTCAGACTATGTGTCTCCAAATTCTGCTATAATTTTTAACATGACAGTTCTTAAACTTATATAACCTTTCACTACAATGGGATCTTGTTAGATATAGAAAGTAAAATTCAATTATGTAATCTTCTCTGTCACAAATGTCTGGGTTTTAGAATTATTCTATTCTATTAGCAATTAGACAGTCTCGTATCACTTGGTTTGTTTATACTATACATTCCTTTTAGCTCTGGCAAAGTGGTTAGTTTTACAGAAAGGATAGAAATGTCATGTCTCTTTGTTAACTTGAAAATAACAAAATGGAGTCTGGTCTGTTCAGAGTGACTCAGAATATACACTTTTAATTTCTATCATAGCACAAAACGTCTGCCGATATAAATACCCTGACAAAAGTGCTAAGTACCAAAAGTGGTGCAAGGAAGGAAACCGGTTAACCGGCGTCAGGGACACAGATGCCCAAGGATCATTGTTTTACGTGTGGATCAAAGGCTAGTCTGTCTAGTCCGATCACATAGTTCGATCTACTATAGTTCACATTACTGAAAAACTTAATGCTGATCATGATAGAAAGGTGTTTGAACTATCTGCAGCTATGCAGCCCCATATACATCAGAGTGCTTTTGATCACCCCCTTCCCATCCTTCAAAGTGCCTTCAATGGGGCACAAGTGACACAACTGAACCATGGAGGATTGGAAGAAGCCTGACTGGTCAATTGAATCATGTTTTATTTTAGAACAGGTGGATGGCTGGGTATGTGTGCATTGTTTACCTGGAGAATAGATAGCAGGAGGATGCAATATGGGAAGGAGACAGGTCGGCAGAAGCAGTATTATGCTATGAGCAATGTTCTTCTGGGAAACCGTGGGTTCTGGCATTCATGTAGATGTTACTTTGACATGTTGTTCATAAATGGTTTGAGGAACGTGATAAAGAGTTCAAGATATTGCTTGGCCTCCAAATTTCCCAGATCTATATCAGATTAAGCTTCTGTGGGATGTACGGAAACAATAAATCCGATCCATGGAGGCCCAACCTCGCAACTAACAGAACTTAAATGGTTTATCTAACCCTTTTTTGTACAGAACAGAATAATGCTCTATTTGCATTATTCTATCAGTCACCACTACAAAAATCACTCAAAGAGCATTTTAAACTAATCTTTTCCTTACTTTAATCAAGAGCCGAGCAAAGCTCCCAGCTCTGCTCAGCGCAGCTACGTGTGACATCACGGGAGTCGCACCGTGTTCCAGTTAAAGATTTCTCATAGAGAACCCCTTGATTGGATAATTTATAGGATTTAGAGGGCATGGGCATACACTAAGCCCGCAAAGGGAGGGAAAAGAGGAGAAATAGAGTGAATGAAGGAGGAGGGATGGTGGGATTAAAAAAAATATAGTAGAGTGGATAGGGGGAAAGGAGGGCTAAATTCAGACTAGAGCTTGCCCAAGCAGTTATGTTTGTCTACAGATGTATACTTTGCACAGAATTGACATTGGGCAGCCGGAAACAGAGTTCTGGACTGCCTAAGCTATATGTAATGGTGGTGCAACTAGCCCAAAAAAAACACATTGCCAATATCTCAAACTAAAACACTGCACATCCAGGCTCCTACCACCATGACCAGTTCAAATCATGGAAGCAATCATGGTGGTTGGAGTAACCTTTTTCATTAGCAGATAAGCTGCTAATGTCTTTGGTGTCAGATGCCACAGGACACATTCAGAGGTCTTGTGGAGTCCATGCCTTGACATATCAGAGCTGTTTTGGCAGCACAAAGGGGCCTACACAATACTAGGCAGATGGTTTTAATGGTATGGCTGATCAGTTTACATATTTTTTCCTACCAACATGTCTCATCATTTGGTAACTGAGCAGGATATAGGAGTTAACTGAAGTGTTAGTGGAACCGAATTGAGACAATGCATGTTTTATGACATGGGTTATTTTTTTATCTCACCATTGTCTGTAAACTCTTCAACCTGTAGCCTGTGGTTGTAATGGTAAGCAGTGCACTAGAAATAATACAAAGTGCACTGTACTCTGCTACCTTTGTTTGTGAACAGTAGAAGAAAAAAAGAGAGGGAGGGAAAGTTACGTGAATGATGACAGGAATCTTGACCAATAAGCTAATTCCTTTTGCGCAATGATGTCATATCCTGTACGCGTCACATCGCGGCTGCCAGCGGACCCTGAAGGATGTGAAGGCATGGAATGTTTGTCCCATGCAGTCTAACACAGTCTCTACTGCGCATGACTGCATCAGACAAACATCCTTAGTCAATTATTATATAGGTTATATAAAGTACATGTGCAATTTGTTTAATTCCGAACGTACATTCGTACAAATTCCATGCCATTCTCACATTAGGATGATTACAAATGTCCGAAGCGCCAAAGTTCAGCATTTCGGAAGTGCTGAACCGAATGTCATTGGTCCAAATTGCTGAAGCAGACAATTTTTTTACTTACCCGAATTTCCATACCGAACCAAGTTTTTGGCCAAGCACATCCCAAGTGAAAAGAATGCAATCATGTAGTCAGACAGAGCCTTCACTTTAACTGCAATTTATCATGCTTATTAGTTGCAGGCTGCTGCAGATTCTAAGCCAAGTTATCTGTCCAACTAACAGCCAGATTGTATGTTACCACCACTGTTCTTCATACCTGCCAATAATGGAAGATATGGAAGCAAAATGGGTAAGCCATAAGATGTACAGTTCAAGTGTGCAAGGCAAACGTGCACCCATATGTGCATGGCGGACTGACAGACTGGTTCTCTGGCCTGCACATTTTAGAAGACCATGCAGAGAATACCTGTGAAGCCCTCTGCCCAAGGTCTTAGTGTCAAAAACATAGGAGAGAGTCAGACTTCTTATGGGAAATATGGGAATATATGTGAAAATATAGGAAACAATGTCCATGCCACGCATGTTTACAGCCTGCTGCCACCTACTAAATAGGTGGTTTACTATACACTGGACATAAATTTTCCTACCATATCATTTGGAGGGAATATTGTTATTCTCCATATTCAAACTTTAATGGAGTGCATCTCCCCCTAGTGGTATTTTAGTATTTAGCATCAGTAAAGGCATTTGTATCAATACTGAACTTGACACAAAGCATTGCATATTTAGGGATTCTCTTGAATGAAACCTTATTGTATAGATTGACCCCAAAAATTCTGGATCACTACAGGAGTATCTCAATCCAGAGAAATTATACATTAGTGAGAATTCAAAGTACATTCAAAGAGAATTTCAGATTTAAGATCAGAGTAGTTGAAGTGGCAGTGGAAAGAGGGAGAGAGAGAGAGAGGGAGAAAGAGAGGGAGAGAGAGAGGGAGAGAGAGAGGGAGGGAGAGAGGGAGGGAGAGAGGGAGGGAGAGAGGGAGGGAGAGAGAGGGAGAGAGAGGGAGAGAGAGGGAGAGAGAGGGAGAGAGAGGGAGAGAGAGAGAGAGAGAGAGAGAGAGAGAGAGAGAGAGAGAGAGGGGAGAGAGAGAGAGAGAGAGAGAGAGAGAGAGGGAGAGAGGGGGAGAGAGAGAGGGGGAGAGAGAGAGGGGGAGAGGGGGAGAGGGGGAGAGGGGGAGAGGGGGAGAGGGGGAGAGAGAGGGAGAGAGAGAGGGAGAGAGTAAAATTCTCCAAAGAATTTTCCCACGCTGTGTAAAATGACACAGAGCACTCTGATTGGTGGATTTCAAACCAACCAATCAGAGTGCTGTGACAGGTAAATGCGCGGAGCCCTCCATGGGTGAAGATGGATTTTTTTTTTTGAGCTCGTTTTTTTTTTTATTGCGTCAGTTATTTTTAGGGTGAGAGGGGTAGGTAGGGGGATAATTTTTTTTTGGGTGGGAGAGGGGGGTGACTAGGGGTTTGGGGACCCCTAGTCACCTGGGGGGGGGGGAACGACATTTATTTAGGGCCCCCACCCACTACTCAGGAGTGGGGGCCAGGGGGGAGGACCTTAGGTCCCCCCCCTTTTTAGTATTTAGGGTCCCCACCCACCGCTCAGGGGTGGTTGCCAGGGGGAGGACATTAGGTCCCCCCTTATTAGTATTTAGGGCCCCTACCCACCGCTCAGGGGTGGGGGCCGGGGGGGGGGGGAGGACAATAGGTCCCCCCCCCCCCATCATTTTACTTTAGGGCCCCCACCCGCCGCTCAGGGTGGGTTTCGGAATGCCGAACCGAACCGAAAATTTTCCCCATGCACATGCCTAAAGGTATGTTACAATAATGTCAGGAAATATGTTTGTTAACCGAGTCTGTGATTCAACTAATTTACTAAATTTACTAAATAGCTCTCAGTTCTACAATTTATATCACAGCATTGCAGGGGAGGAGTGATGACATAACACGCACCGTGGTTATGCTTGTGGTGTTTGAAGCCTGGGGGATTGAGTGAGAGGCATGGACTGAACATGCTATTGATACAGAGCTGAACCGGTCATGGGTCAAGCTACAAAAACAAACACAATTGGAAAGAACTATAAAGAGTTACTGAAGTACAGACTAGTGAGGGAGTGAGAGCAGTGTTTTACAGCAGGACGGGAGCTCCTGAACACACACACTAACAGCACCCTCAAAAACACACACACAGCACCCCCACACACAGCACACTTACAAACAACACCTTCACACACACCACCCTCCCACACACACAACACCCCAACACACACACACACCACCCCCACACACAAACAGGCTTGCCCATTTACTTTTTTACACATTCAAATTTGTCAGATTCGTTATGGTGCCTTTGAAACTGTATGGCAGCCCAGGAATGAGATTAACCCCTATCATGGCATACCATTTGCCAAAGTAGACAACCCAGGATATTCAAAATGAGATATATCCAGTCTTTTTTAGTAACGCTAGCCAAAGTTAGTTCTCATATTTTTTGTTGCATTTTTCACACAAAAACTACTGCACTTTCACTAATGATTTCATCATCATTACAAATGTAAGGGTTTTAAAACAATCATATTTGTGTTCAGTGAAGTCTCACGAGTACAACAGTATCCCATTGAAAGAAATTATTAATTATGTAAATATAGTAGATAAATATATATATATATATATGGGAAGGCGGAGCCAGGAGTTGTGGGAAAGGGTGATCCAGCCTATATAAACTCAGACTTACCTCCGTACCAAGACGACGACGATTGGTCACTACCGTTTCCGGTTTCCAGTGACAGTCTACCTCGTGGTCTTCTCCCCTCGGGCCTACCAGTATTCCTTCCAGGCTTCCAGCGCTTCTTCGACCCTGGCAAAAACGCTCCCGCTGGCTGCAACCACTGGGACACCCTTACCGCTGCGTTCCCGGTACTTTTGCAGCATTCCGGGTCGGCCGTTAGGCACCTGGAAACAGTGAGTAATAACTACATGAATTACGTTCTTACTCACGAACCGCACCAAATCATACGAACACATCTATACACAGGGCTATACTCTCCTAAACGACTAATTCAAACGTATGAACAAACTACACGAATGGGAAACTGCACAAAATACCTATGACACGAAACGGCTTATACTAACGAAATGACTATCACACAAACTGCTATTTCATGAACGGCTATTTTTCAAACAGCTGGTACACGAACGGCTGTCATATGAAAAGTTTTACACGATCGGTTTTACACGAACGGCTAAATACACATATGGCAAAAAAAAAAAATCACATTATACTAAGCTTACGAACGGCTAAGTCACATTAGGAAATCAGACAAACGCATAGCTATCACGAACAATCACACAGAGTCTCAAGACCACACCCTGTGGTTTGCTTTTTTCTCTATATTTTTATAAGTAAATTACTATGCTGCACTAGGAGCTCTCTTTCTGTTTTTGTCTACTTAATATGTGTCAGAGTGATTTCCATGTTTGCAAGTATACCTACAGATTGTGCTTTGTTTGTTTTTCAATTATTTATAATATTTCCACTCTGTAAACACCTCATTTTATGTACACAGGGTTACTTTCACTCTCTATAAGAGGTCCATAGTGAATACGATTTTTTGTTGTTGCGCACCATCACTACTGTAGGTGGTTAAATCATGTTTTTGGGCCGGAATCATGGGAAGAGAGATGGTCGTCCCCTTTAGGGTCCCCGAAGATGACCTCTGCAAAGTATGTGGAGTTTCTGACTGACCACTTTCTTCCCAGGTACAGAAGGAAGAACTATGCTTTCTGTAATAAAATCATCTTCATGCATGACAATGCACCATCTCATGCTGCAAAGAATACCTCTGCATCAATGGTTGCTATGGGGATAAAAGGAGAGAAAGTCATGGTGTGGCCTCCATCCTCCCCTGACCTCAATCCTATTGAGAACCTTTGGAGCATCCTCAAGGAAAAGATCTATGAGGGTGGGAGTTTACATCCAAACAGCAGCTCTGGGAGGCTATTCTTACATCTTGCAAACAAATTCAAGCAGAAAATGTCCAAAAACTCACAAGTTCAATGGATGCAAGACTTGTGAAGCTGCTATCAAATAAGGGGTCCTATGTTAAAATGTAACGTGACCGGTTAAAATGTTTAAAAAGTTAAAATGTTGCTATAAGTTTGATTGAAATAGCGTTTGATTACAGTAAATATGCTGCAAACACAACAAATGACAATTTTCAGTTCTTTACAACCTATAAAGTGTTTTGAAACTTACTGTGTGTAATAATTTGGAACAGTGCATTGTAAGTTTTTTATGTTTAAAAAAAATACTGATATCATTAGGAGGTTTGTTCAATACAATTTGAATTGTACTCTTAATTGATAACATGAGAATTATGCTGACTGTTATTTACATCAATTATTTAGGTAAATGAGAAACATATAATTTGCATAATAATTTGGAACAGGGTGTATGTGCATGTTTTAAGTTGATGCACGGAAGAAAAACTAGTAAAAAGTATAGATAACTTAAGTGCTAAAATTATTATAAGTTCCAGGTGAATCTAATGCAAACTGAAAATGAGTAGATGTACATAGATGCCCTAACGCCATGGCAAACAGATACGTATTATATTGAAAATGCAGAACCCATATCAAAACATGTGAGCCAGTTTAAGAGATTACAATTACAAATGCCATATAACAAATTACAATTAATCATGCAGAAATCCTGCTTACTATATTGTTTTAACAATTCTTATACCGAGAAAGACCGCTAGGGGTCAGTATTGTAGCATGATTTGAGCCGTAATCCTATCTTTTGTGCGATTGTGTGCACAAAAGCCCTGCTGTCATAGGCCTTCGTGTAGTCTGACCGAGTAAGCTAGCGTACGAACGGGCTGGCCCCTGTTCGGGAGTTTATACGAAAGCTGTACCAATAACATGATGTTAACACGAGACCTCGTTGGGCAGTATTAAACGAATGAACAGAAAAGCCAGTGTATCGTAAGATTTATGTAAACTGTAAGCATAAAGATAGACCTGAAAGACAAAGTGATTTGCGCACACAAATGGGACAAGTGTGAGTTTTACCTCTTACATAGGATATTCTTGTGTGTTCACACTACATACAGTATGTATCACCTATAGACAGGTAAATAAAATACACATAGTGTAAACTGTAAAAAACAAATAATGTTTTAAAAGGGATGTATAACATCAAACTCACACTTTTCAGAGCCCATTTAAAGTTGGCTCTAGACTTATAGCGCTTTTCATCTCACTCTTGAGATATCCAGTATGGAAAGGTGTGTGTATCCACAGGAACTTGGAACTGGTAACTTGAAATGATGTCCCAAAACGTCCAAGGTAGGTGTGTAGTTAAAAAATGTTTTATTCCAAAAGTTATTTTAAAATACAAAATAAATATATATACACAGTGAAAGATATATATATTAGCAGCACAACGCGTTTCAACCTTTCAATAGGTCTTTTTCAAGTGCATCTGATTTTCCAATGGGCTCTAAAGCCCTAATATATGCCAAACAATCAGTTAATTACCTTAATATGTGGGTTAGTTCCCACCCATGTCCAAACATGGTCACAGCCGGAAGTGTTATGCCACACTCAATATGGCTACATTTCCGTCTGTGCACTCCTGTTTCCAGCCCCCCCCAACATGTCCGATATTGCATTTATCATTGTTAGTCCGTATTCCTTCAATTTGTTGTTTATTCTTTCGGCCTCCGTTTCGCCGCGTCACTTCCGTTGGTGACGTCGTGATGCGGTCCGATACGTCACTTCCGGTTGTAGTTTTTCCGGTCTTTCATGATCTTCCATACGGTTTTAATGCACAATTGTCCATCATTGAAAAGGGCAAAAATGCCAGTAGTTCATATTATACATAGATGAAGAAACGTATAAAAAGGAGAGAAAAAAACATATTAATGTTGGAAAAAAAGGGAAGGGATTCATGTCTGGACATTAGTGGAGCATCTTAAAATTATAAATAATACATAGCAGGATGGGAAGAACATATCCCAGAATAGTTCGTTAGGAAATGCCACCATTACATGGACACTACCCCCTCCATCCAAAAGTGCAATTTTGAAAAAAGGAGACATACAGGAAATGTATATAAAATATATATGTACATATATTCCCTATTATAAAATACTATTAATCTCAAAGTCAATGTTGAGACCCAAGGGAGATAAGGTGCGTATTTCGAAAATCCACTTTACTTCTTGAGTGCTTAATTTTTTAGGGAGATCCCCTCCTCTCCAGTGGGAATTGATTTTATCTATAGCAAAAAAGGTTAAAAAACTAGGGTCTGAGCTGTGTTTTTCTATATAGACGACATTTTTATTATTTGGAAGGGATCTGGTGACCTTTTTAGCACTTTTTTTAATTCTCTCAATCACAATGATTGGGGGATTCGTTTAACAAAAAGTGTGAGTGACACAAGCATTGACTTTTTAGACCTCAATATTTATGTTTGTGACGGTGTTTTAGCCACTCGCACTTTTTTTAAACAAGTCGATATCAATAGTTATATTGAGATTGACAGCTGCCACCACAAGCCTTGGCTGTCAAATATCCCTAGGGGACAATTTCTCAGGCTACGCAGAAATTGCACAAAACAACAGGATTTTGCAAACCAGGCCTGCCTGTTAAAGAAACAGTTTATACAAAAGGGATATGACAAGACTGCCCTTGATACTCAGATTCAGGAAATATCCGCACTAAATAGGTCCCCCCTTCTGAAGTATAAGAGGAAAAGCGATGTGCCAACTGATAGAAAAGAACAGATCCCTTTTATTTTCGACTACTCTAGCAATGTTGGGGTGATCAAAAAAATTATTAACAAAAATTGGAACATCCTATGCCAGGATGAGGAGATACATGAGTTTTTAGGTTCAAAACCAAAATTTATTTTTAGAGGAGCGCGAAATTTAAAGCAAATTTTAACCAGAAGCTTTTTAGAACCTACACCTCAAAATGATAATTTTTTAAACAATTGGTCAAAAGCACAACAAGGTTTTTATCACTGTGGGATGTGCAATGCGTGTAAGAGTACAGACAAAAAAGAAAAGCACGTAACAGCTTTTAAATCTTTTAACACTAAAAAAGAATTTAAAATTAAACCCATGATCACATGTCACTCAAAAAATGTGATATACCTACTAAACTGCACATGTGGCCTTCAATATGTGGGTAAAACATCGAGGCCACTAAAAGTACGGATAAGTGAACATGTGAGGAATATCAAAAATGGCTTTATAAACCACAGTGTATCGAAGCACTTTTTAGAAAAACACAGCTCAGACCCTAGTTTTTTAACCTTTTTTGCTATAGATAAAATCAATTCCCACTGGAGAGGAGGGGATCTCCCTAAAAAATTAAGCACTCAAGAAGTAAAGTGGATTTTCGAAATACGCACCTTATCTCCCTTGGGTCTCAACATTGACTTTGAGATTAATAGTATTTTATAATAGGGAATATATGTACATATATATTTTATATACATTTCCTGTATGTCTCCTTTTTTCAAAATTGCACTTTTGGATGGAGGGGGTAGTGTCCATGTAATGGTGGCATTTCCTAACGAACTATTCTGGGATATGTTCTTCCCATCCTGCTATGTATTATTTATAATTTTAAGATGCTCCACTAATGTCCAGACATGAATCCCTTCCCTTTTTTTCCAACATTAATATGTTTTTTTCTCTCCTTTTTATACGTTTCTTCATCTATGTATAATATGAACTACTGGCATTTTTGCCCTTTTCAATGATGGACAATTGTGCATTAAAACCGTATGGAAGATCATGAAAGACCGGAAAAACTACAACCGGAAGTGACGTATCGGACTGCATCACGACGTCACCAACGGAAGTGACGCGGCGAAACGGAGGCCGAAAGAATAAACAACAAATTGAAGGAATACGGACTAACAATGATAAATGCAATATCGGACATGTTGGGGGGGGCTGGAAACAGGAGTGCACAGACGGAAATGTAGCCATATTGAGTGTGGCATAACACTTCCGGCTGTGACCATGTTTGGACATGGGTGGGAACTAACCCACATATTAAGGTAATTAACTGATTGTTTGGCATATATTAGGGCTTTAGAGCCCATTGGAAAATCAGATGCACTTGAAAAAGACCTATTGAAAGGTTGAAACGCGTTGTGCTGCTAATATATATATCTTTCACTGTGTATATATATTTATTTTGTATTTTAAAATAACTTTTGGAATAAAACATTTTTTAACTACACACCTACCTTGGACGTTTTGGGACATCATTTCAAGTTACCAGTTCCAAGTTCCTGTGGATACACACACCTTTCCATACTGGATATCTCAAGAGTGAGATGAAAAGCGCTATAAGTCTAGAGCCAACTTTAAATGGGCTCTGAAAAGTGTGAGTTTGATGTTATACATCCCTTTTAAAACATTATTTGTTTTTTACAGTTTACACTATGTGTATTTTATTTACCTGTCTATAGGTGATACATACTGTATGTAGTGTGAACACACAAGAATATCCTATGTAAGAGGTAAAACTCACACTTGTCCCATTTGTGTGCGCAAATCACTTTGTCTTTCAGAATATATCACATTTTAGTGTAAGTGGTGACATTACACTTTGGTGATTTTTGCTGCACCAGATCTTATCAATTTAGCGCCATTTGTGTCCTTTCTCTGTTTTAAATTTTATAAAGATAGACCTGACTCATGATGACGCGACTGTGGCACTACGGGCAGGTCAGTAGCTTACGGTTTTTGTGAGTTCCTGATTTTGTCCTCGGAGATGCCTGCTTGGAGGGAGCTGTTTCGACACCGAAATTCGCGGCCCGTGACAGGATCAAGTGAACCATGTGAAAACAGGTACATTTTACAAGATGGCGACCTGCATGGCCCAGGCAGTATGGAGTAAGGTAAAGAGTTCCCTTAAGTAGGGAAGCACACATAGCCCCTGCCACAACTACAGGCCAACCGGCCTTAATACATATATAAATATATGATCTAAGTACTTTTATTTACTTTTTAAAACTTTTTACTAACTTTTAAAACTTTTGTGCAGGCATTAGGTGGACTGCCTACTGCCCACTGCAGGCACTGCACAAGCCGGCTATTCCGGCCATGTGAATGCAAGGACCCTGCGATCACATGGCCCGGGAGAGCCAGATTGGGCAGAGAGTGTCTGCCTGAGCTCCCAGGCAGACCCCAGGATCGCAATCGCCGGCGGGGGTCGCCATCGATCCGGTAAGTGGGAATTTACTAATGGACGTACCACGTACATCCTGTAGCGTTACTCACCTTTCCCAGGGGCCGGCCGCGGTCCTCTCTTCAAGCCGCGCGCGGTCCTGCGGCTCATCCGACGCTTCAGGCAGGAAGGCGGGCAGTGACCGCGAGATGCGGTCACATGTCCCGCCTGAATCTAAGAGCGGTCTCGGGCGCGCTCTTAAAGAGACAGTGGGAGCCTAAATTGCCAAAAGGCTCCCATTGGCCCCTGTCATCCCACACACCCCATACACTTACCTTTTGGGGGTGTGGAAGTGACAGGAGCCAATCACATTAGTTATGAACCTATTTATACCCTTACCCTTTTCCCTTAGTTCCTTGCCCTATCGTGGTTTCTGCTACAGTTCCCTTTAGCGCTTCTTGTGTTCAGTTGTGTTCCTCCGTACTTGACCTTGGCTTTGTATTCTGACTTCGTTTTCGCTTTATCCTTGTCTGTTCTGTTTGCCGGCTTGCTGTTTCCTGTGTACCAGACCCCGGCTTGTCCTCGTTTACGCTGTCTCTTTGTGCCCTTGACCTCGGATTGTTCCTGACTCTGTACTTCTCCTATATACGTCGAGTCCGGCCATTCTAAGGTCCGGTAGACGTATCTCTCCTCTGTTCTGCCTTCTGTTTAGCTGGATCCTGCGTGTAGGGGTATATTCTCGTTACATTATGATAGGGCCATGGACCCCGCAGATTTAGCTCAACAGATGGCGTCTCATGAGGCTAGATTTGTAGAGCAGGATCACCGAATGGATCAGATAGCCCAGGCTCTTCAGACGCTCTTAGCTAGAACCATTCCAGCAACCACACCTAACCCTCCTACACCCCTTCCTGAAGTATCGACTGTGCCTAATGCTACGGCCCATTTAACACCTCCTCCTAGATATGGAGGGGATTCTAAAACATGCAGAGGGTTCATTAACCAAATAGAGTTTCACTTTGAGATGTATCCACGTTCATTTCCCACAGAGAGGTCTAAGGTTGGGTTCTTTATGCACCAACTTACCGACAAAGCACTTGAATGGGCAAATCCTATTTGGGAAGCTAATGGACCTATGGTGCATGACTTTCACAGTTTTCTTACAGCATTTCGCAGAACTTTTGACACTATGAAAAGGTCTAAAAATGCCGCAAGAGCATTAATGAGGGTTAAACAGGGTTCTAGGTCTGTGGCTGATTACGCTATACAGTTTCGTACTCTTGCCTCACAGGTAGATTGGACCAACAATGGGTTAACTACTGCCTTCATGGAAGGCTTATCAGACTCTATATTGGATGAGGTAGCAGCTAAGGAGCTTCCTGTTGCTTTAGAGGACCTTATTGACTACCTCATTGATATAGATAATAGGATTCGTGACAGGCTCTATACCAAGAACAGAAATAGACGTTTTGTTACACCTATTCACCCCAGAGTTAATACACCGGAGAGTGTTAAAGTATCCGAAGAGGAACCTATGCAATTAGGGGTTGCCAAACTCTCTGATAATGAAAAATTACATAGGAGAAGGGAGGGACTCTGCCTATATTGTGGTAGGAGAGACCATATGGTAAAGGAATGTCCTTTGCTCCCGGAAAACTCTCGCACCTAAGACCTTATAGGGGACTGGCCTTGGGTGTGATTTCTAAGTCTCCTACATTGCCTCCTAACCGACTGCTTCTCCCTGTTTCGTTACATATGGGAGAGAGTTGTATAGTTGAAAATATATACGCCTTGGTTGACTCTGGGGCAGCCGAGAATTTTATAGACTCTGGTTTTGTAAAGAAAAACAACATTCCCATCAGGGAGAAGGAGATACCCTTGGCCATTGAGGCCATAGATGGTAGACCATTGATATCTCCAGTTGTTACTCATGAGACTGCACCGCTACACATGTACACAGGGGTTTTACACTATGAAACCATTCGGTTCCAGGTCATCACCTCTCCCTCTTCACAGTTAGTGTTAGGGTATCCATGGTTACGTGCACACAATCCCATTTTTGACTGGGAGACAGGACAGATAAAATCATGGAGTGAGGCCTGCCATGAATCATGTACTATTGAAGTCACGCCTGTGAATTCTATTAATGTTCCTACCACTCCTCCTTTGTCTACGGCTATACCCTCTCAGTATTTATCTTTAAAGACTGTCTTTGATAAAAGAGAGGCTGACAAATTACCGCCTCACAGACCCTACGATTGTGCTATTGACTTGTTGCCTGGCACTATACCTCCAAAGGGCAGGGTGTACCCCTTATCGGTTCAAGAAAACCGTGTCATGGAGGAATATATTAAAGAATCATTAGATAAGGGATTTATTAGGAGATCCTCTTCTCCGGCTGGAGCGGGGTTCTTCTTTGTATCGAAGAAAGAAGGTGATTTAAGACCTTGCATTGATTATAGAGGTCTTAATAAAATCACCATCAAAAATGCTTACCCTATACCATTAATAACAGAATTGTTTGACAGGCTCAAACATGCTACGGTATTCACCAAATTAGATCTTAGAGGAGCATACAATTTGATACGTATAAAAAAAAAAGGACCACGAATGGAAGACAGCCTTTAACACTAGGTCAGGTCATTATGAGTATACCGTCATGCCATTTGGGCTTTGCAATGCCCCAGCAGTATTCCAAGAGTTTATTAATGATGTCTTGAGAGACTTTATTCACTCATTCGTTATTGTGTACTTAGACGACATTTTAATATATTCTACAGACTTACACACTCATCACAGACATGTTACGACCGTTCTGAAGACCCTTCTTGCTAATGGTCTTTATTGTAAATTAGAAAAATGTCTATTCGACCAATCCGAAGTCCAGTTTTTGGGGTATTTGATTTCCGCTAAGGGTTTTCGTATGGATCCCCGGAAGCTCGCTGCTGTCATAGAATGGCCTCTGCCGCAAGGTCTAAAAGCCATCCAGCGTTTTCTGGGTTTCTCTAATTATTATAGACGTTTTATCAAAGGTTTTTCGTCTATTGTAGCACCTATTACTCGTATGACAAAAAAGGATGGCAATACTCGTGTCTGGTCTACCGAGGCACTTCAAGCTTTTGACTTCCTTAAGACTACGTTCGCCTCTGCACCTATTTTACAGCATCCTGTCTCCTCATTGCCCTATATACTTGAAGTTGATGCTTCAGATATCGGGGTAGGTGCTGTTTTATCTCAAAGAGAGTCTCCTGAAAAGCCATTGCATCCTTGTGGCTTCTTTTCTAAACAAATGTCCAAAGCAGAGAAGAATTATGATGTGGGTAATCGCGAACTCCTTGCTATCATTTTAGCACTCAAAGAATGGAGACATTTGTTAGAAGGCACTAAGGATCCCATCCTCATATTTACGGATCATAAGAACCTGTCCTACCTTAGCGAAGCTAAAAGATTGTCTTCCAGGCAGGCTAGGTGGTCACTGTTCTTGTCCCATTTCAATATATAATCACCTATAGGCCAGGTGATCGGAACACTAAAGCGGACGCTCTGTCCAGACAGTTTGAAACTATTGACAAACAGGAGATTGATGTTACTCCTGTCATTCCCCCAGACAGGATAATAGCAACTACTGTATTATCTATTTCCTCGTCCCTATTGCAAGCCAATACAAGTGAAACAAAGCATGGCACCTAGCGAGAGGCCTAATGATAAATTGTTCGTTGACGTTCCCGAGAGACAGGATATTCTGTCACTATATCACAATACTAAGACGGCTGGACATCCTGGTATTTCCAAAACAGTGTCAGCTGTTTCTCGGTATTTTTGGTGGGATTCCTTACAAAAGGATGTCACTGACTATATAAGTGCTTGTACTACTTGTGCCTGTATGAAATCCTCTCGTAGAGTTCCTTGTGGGCTGTTGCATCCGTTACCCGTTCCCGAGAGACCTTGGTCCAACCTATCTATGGATTTTATTGTTGAATTACCCCCTTCGAATGGTAACACAGTCATCCTGATGATAGTTGACCGGTTTTCCAAAATGGCTCACTTTGTGTCACTTTGCAAGTTGCCCACATCCAAGGAACTGGCCCTTATCTTCGCTAGAGAAGTATTTCGGTTACATGGTATTCCCTTATCTATTGTGTCCGATAGGGGTAGCCAATTTATTTCCAGGTTCTGGAAGGCCTTTTGTACCTTGGTTTGTGATTTTCTTGTGTAAGCAGTAATTCTAAAAGTGTTTGTGCTTGCTGACGCATGTGTCCGATTTTCTAAATAGCTCTAGAACTGTATTATTTATAACAAATCAATCTAACATCTCACTTACACATTAGTTTGTTATTTAATGCAGGTCCCGTGTGGGGAGCAAGCCATAACAACCGCTTATCTAATTTTCAACGTCAAATACATATTCTAAATGTGGTTTGCCGACTTTATTGATCCATAGCTTCATAATTCCCAGTTCACTGTTCTCATTGACATGCAATATTTTAAGCTGAATTAGGGCTAGTTTCCAACCTAGTCACTAATTATCTGCTGTAAGCCGCTGATAAACTGCAGCGTTTTACATTGCAGGGTTAAAAGCACAGGTCAATTGAGATGAGGTAATCTGGTTGACTTTAGTGTCCCTATACTATTTAACCATTTCAGTGCCACAGCAGTGTTCTCAATGTACTTTTTCACATTGTGGTTTTTATTTTCTCCCTGCGCTTTAAAAAAAAAAAAAAAAAAAAAAATTAAATAAGGTAATTTAATTCATACAGTTTTGTCTGAATATATTTGGTCTCTTTTTGGTCACATTTGAAGAAAGAATCTTTTCAATCAAAACTTCATTTTCATTTCCAGAGATATCAGCAATTTTATAAAAGTCCTAAGCTGCACCCATGTAGCGGTCAATCAGATGAGGGTGCTCTTCTGGAAGTGAAGCATTGGATTTGCTCAGGAGACCCTCACTAGTGAAAATCTCCAGGGGCAGGGCAGAGCTGAAGCAAAGAGACCGCTTTTTCTTACAGGAAGTGGGTGGGGGACAAGAAAAAATAAATAAATTCTTAGAATAATCCAGCGTTAGCCATGAATTCATTTATTTACAAGGCTGGAATGTTCATTTAAGGAATTCACCTGCTGTAAGGTGGACCTCCACCCTGTTTTTGGCTCCATATAACTTGTCCAGAATGATGTCAGGTTTCCAAGTTTGCTATGAAAAGTGTTCCCATTACATGATGCTAACATCATAGGGTTGATTCTGCTCTGATTCTGTTCAAAAAAGTTCAGTTGTGGATACATTAGACCAGTGTTTCCCAACCCAGTCCTCAAGGCACACCTACCAGTCCAGGATTTGAGGATTACCCAGTTTTGTCTAAGGTGTTTTTAGAAAAAAAAAAAGAACACCTTAGACAAAACTGGGTAATCCTTAAATCCTGGACTGGTAGGTGTGCCTTGAGGACTGGGTTGGGAAACACTGCATTAGACCACATAGCAATTTTGCTAATTTTTTTTTTTTTTTTATTCTTTATGTTGGTCGTGCATAATATTGTGAATAGAGTAAGGAGCACACCAAAAATCTTTATATATATGAAATGAACAAACTTTATTTACATGGGTATATACTCTGGGTCTGTCTCTTTAAATAGTATCCACAGAAATACAAAGTCATGCTATAAAAAAGCATTTACCAAAACAACATATGTATACAAACACATATGAACACGCAATGCGTGGTATATAAATGACAGAAATATCATACAAACAGACCAATATAGTATAAAGTATAAACAAAACCCAAACATATAAAAAATGCAAAAAACCATACCAAGATCAGTGAGAAGCAGGGACAGAGTCAATAAAAAAAAAAACAACGTTTCGGCTGAAAAGCCTTTGTCAAGGGAGCATGTTGAGAAAAGTTCTCCCCTTATATACCCACCAGAAATACCAAGATTAAAAACACCTGAGAGTGATGGGTGGCCACCCATAATGATTAAAATCCTCACAACCATCAAACACCTGTTTATGGTTGCCAAGGATATAAGCTTTGGTAATATATACACATCAATCATACATAAATAACATCAGAAGGGATTATAAATAATGATATAAAATCAATTTAGAAAAAACAATATGTGTATGCATAAAGAACTAATATCCTAGACATGCAGTGTATGACAGAACTTTATCAGATCATAAGTAATAATGTTAGGAATAAATCCCATTTAGAATACCAGCATCTTACATTAGCCATACCAAAGAGGTCTTAGCATAGATAAATAATAAAGCATGTACTACATACACATAAGAAAAATTGCACTGATCAATTTCCAGGCGATCAGAGTGTACTCTCAGTCCGTCCTGAGCGAAACCGAGGCGCGAGCAGCAGCATGCGTTTCAAAAAGCCGAACCCAGAAGTAGATGAAATAGATGAAATAGTAGTGAAATGGAACGCGTGCGTTCCAATATATGCATGCGTTCCAACAAGAAAAGCCGGTCTCTATCTAGCGCATGCGTAGAGCAAATTACAGCCCTGAATAGGCTATATCACATAGGAATAATGAGAGAAAACAAATAAAGCTGCAAGGAGCTGGAAATGTCCCAGAAGACTATAAGAGCTGCTATATAAAGCAGAAAAATAATAATAAGTAGAGGAATAAATAAATAAATAAAAATAAATGAAATAATGGATACAGACTAAAGCAACAGAAACAAGATATATCACAAAGTACTGAAAGTCAGTACTTAAAGAAACTATTAGCCAGTGGCTGGTATGGTAACGATCTGATTGTCATAGTATTAATAAAGCCATCTAATAATATATCCCGAGATCCCAAGTAAGCATAATAGGTGTCAATATCCATATAATAGTGGATGTCCAAAATTATTGAAGAAACAAGGATGCATGCATATATAGTCAATGCATCTCAAGTCATATGGAGAAATCACGACTATGTAAACACATCCAATAAGAGGCAGTAGATGTAAGATATTACAGCATATTCACCACATGTATTTAAAGACAAAAATCAATACACATACAAATCCTGGGAACAGGCACAATAGGAAATATATATAAATGTATGCTGATAATGTTGAAAGAATTCTTCAAGCGAGAAGTAGGCCAAAGTAGTCAAAGTCCATAGATCTTCATAAGAGGTATCCAATCAATAGGGGCCACCCAGACATGAAAAACCCAGCACAAGATTGAACTGGAGACAGAAATGAAATAAAATCATTAGTAATGAATCATAAATCTGGCAAGTCACAATAGACTAAAGAAAGTAATACCAAACATCCCATTGTGATCCAAAGAGAAAAATCACACCAAATGCAATCCAAGTTGCATACCACATTCTGAAGTAACAAGTAACTGTTTTACCTAAATGGTTTGAAATCACAATCTTTGTTTAGCCCGTAAGGGAATAGTGTGTTCAAGCGGTAGATCCAACGTAATTCTGCACGTTTAAGTGAGTCTGCAAGGGAATAGCCAGACAAAGGTGTCTTGATGCGTTCAATGGCCTGGAACCGTAATTGTGCTACAGAGTGGCCTAAATCGATAAAATGTTTAGCAAGTGATATGTGTTGTTTCCTGGTACGGATGGTGCTTTTATGCTCACCAATCCGCACAGTTAGGGGTCTTGAGGTTTGCCCCACATAGCCAAGACCACAAGGGCATTTAATGTAGTTAACTACAGTCAGGGTTCTCACCTGTTAGACAGACAGCCAGACGTGGTCGCCCCTGGAGTTCCCAACAGGGGACTTGAACCGGGGAACTTATCAGTCCTAGTCCTGCTTTCTGCCTCTGAGCCACAGCAGCTTTACACAGAGACTACTGGTTCTGGTCCTGTTCATCCTGGCATGGCTACTACACTGGGGGCTGCACCTTGACTTGGTTGTGTTTCACCTGATCCTGATCAGTTATCAGCAGGGTATTTAAACCCAGCCTCGCCCTGTGCTCAGTGTCAAGTCTTTGATCTTGTGATCCTGTTTCGTACCAGTGTTCCTGCTTCATCTCTTCGTGTTATTGACCCCGGCTTCTCCTCGTTGTTCCTGACCTCTGGCATCCTTTGACCTCGGCTATCCCTCGACTATCCTGCTGCTTCAGTCCTTGCCTGTCCTGCGTATTTGGTACTGCATCCTGCACAGCCCCCGTGCACAGACCCACAGGCCAGGTGAATTCTTACCTGACCACCTCGGCCTGTGGCTATCCGCAAGGGTGAGCAACATATCTAAGACCCTGACAACTACACGGTCAGTTTGACAATTGAAGAAATCATTGATGGCAAACCCTTTACCTGTTCTAGGGTGTGTGAACTCTGGGCCAGTGGTAACATTGTTGCAATTAGCACAATGCCCACATCGGTGCATTCCCTTGATGGGTGCCAACCAAGTCATAGATGGTTTAGAAACCATCTTGGTTCTAGATGATGAAAGCAAGTTTTTGATGTTTCTAGATCTCTTATAGGCCATCAATGGTCTCTCTCTAAAGAAGCCAGCAACCGCTGGATCACTGTAAAACATGCCAATGTTTATTAATAACATGTTTAACATGTCTTGACTTAGTAGAATAGGTAGTGACACACGGAATGCGATTAGACCTTTTTCTCTTGCTCTTACCCTGAGTTCTCAACAACGAGGCCCTATCCCTGTCTTTCACTTTGACCAATGCTTCTTGTAAGGAGGTTTCCTCATAACCACGTGAACGAAAGTCTTCCAACATTCTCCTTGCCTGGGTATCAAAATCAGCATCTTGTGAAACAATCCGTCGCAACGCGTCGGTCATGCATAATATAACAGGCAACTTCGCACAGCGACAACAGCTAGTGCTTTCGAACAATAAACATTCAGTAACATTGGTATGGCTGTTCATACATTGCACATTTTATGAGTTTTTATCGAGTGATAAATGGTTACACCTAATACGGATAGTACTTGCCCAGAGTAGCTGTATGAACCTATCATTATTATTACTGGCATTTATAAAGCGCCAACAAATTCTGCAGCGCTGTACAATTGGGGAAAAAAGACAAACACAATAAGAACAGACCGATACAACAGGTAGAGGACCCTGCCTGTGAGCTTACAATCTAAAGGTTAAACTGGGGAGATGAGACAAGAGGTAGCACATCCCTGATGTGTACCTGGCTAGGTATGAGATGAGTGGGTTAATAAGTATACTCTGGCGTGGGTGCAGGGAAGACCATGTCTGAAACATTAGATATGCGGGATACATACTGGACAGTACATTTGTACGTGATATGTTAGAACGGCAACTTCCTTTAGAAGGGAGATTAGGTCGTGCTATGTATTACTATTATTGCGCCTGGCTATGTCGGTTTAGGTCGCGGGGTCCCTGCTAAGATCATGTCAGGCAGGAGCGGGGAAGAGTTTTATGGCCTATCGGCCATCCGGTCAGTTGGGTTACGTGTATGATACGTCGTCAAATTAACATCAAAGCAATAGTAAAATAACGCATAATAACTATTAAATTATAATAACTTGTAAATTAGCAGAGTGTCATTACAGTGGTGTTTCACATCTGCCTGTTTCAGGTTGCTGCAGCCACAGACTGATCCTGTTTGGGTCCACATGGGACGAAGGGGGTCACACTATCAGGGTTCCAATTGTGAGTCGAAAGTGTGGTTCTCTGGGTCGTAGTGGGGTGCAGAGAGTCCTTTGGCAGTCCCAGGGTGGGTAACAAAACTGCAGCCTCTGTGAGGGTACTGTGTGCTTGGCTTCTCCTTTCTGGAGCCACAGTACGCGGGTCTTTAGCCATTTGTATTGTATGTCATTGTGTCGCAGCAGTGTGGTGAATGGCTTGAGCGATCTCCGCCATGCAAGTGTACCCCCAGTGAGGTCCGCGTAAAACAAGAGTTCCATTGCTTCGAATTGGTAAGGTCAGCAGTCCCTGATCGCTGCCACGACTGCCGCCTTATCTTTATGGTGCTGGAACCATAGAATAAGATCTTGGGGTGCCGTGGTAGGTGCTTTGGATGGTTTTGAGGCTCGGAAGAAGCTGTCCAGTTGCACCGTCTTGGCCTGCCGTGGTGGTAGCAGGGCCATCAACAGGCGCCTCAGCACGTGTGGTAGTTCATCTACCGGAGTGTCCTCCGGGATGCCCCGGACTTTAAAATTATTGGCCCGTCATGCGTCCTCAAGTGCCGCGAACCGGCGCTTGTTCCCCTAGTTATGGTGCTGGAGACCTTGTACCGCTTGTTGCAGTGCTGCTATTTGGGTAGTGTGGTCGGTGGAAGCCATTTCCAGGGCTCCGATTCTCCCTGTTAGGCTGTGGATGTCGGCTCAGAGAGATGCTACGTCCGTCTGAAGGGTCCGTTGAAGGTCAGGAAGAAGCGATTTTAGGACCGCCGTAGTCACAGTTGAGGCATCAGCTCTCTGGGCAACCGATAGGAATAGGTCTCCGGACAGGCGGCCATTTTGGGCCTAGATGCCCCTTGTGTCTGCCGCAGGAGTTCAGTGATGTTTGGGCCCTTTCTCGGTTTGTCCAGTCTGGGTTTCTTAGTTTTGCGAACCATTGTGTGGCCCCGACACCAATTGTCCCCGTAAGCTGGGAGGTGATCGCTTAAGTGATGCCAAACAGGTAAATTTGGGCCTGAAATTGCAGGAGCTCATATGCCATGTGACTGCTCAGCTCAGTTGCTAAGCTCCGCCCCTCCCCCTCTCTCCAATTTTGCACATTTGCTGGTTCTTCCTTATAATATCAGTTTCTTTAGATGTGCTCTCTAACAAATGTTGGAGTCTTACAAAACAGATTAAATATTTGGAAATCTTAACACTAACTGCACACAGGTGAACTGCATTCAACAAGTTATGTGACTTCTTATACTTGTAGCACTGGTGCTTTTGGTAGTTATACCACCCATAGCATGTGCTCACATCAGTAGCATACTCTGGTCTGAGGTCTGCAGTAGAGCGCGCCTGCCACTTCCGTTAGCTGTGGGAAGCTAATGTAAGCACAAAGAAACACCCCTGGCTGTTTGATTGACATAGTGTTTTATTAATTATTTATAAAAGTGCTGCTTTCTAATAAAAATAAAATGATATTATGGGATACTCCTCACCCATAAAAAACTTTAGGAAGGTGAAGTGCTCTATGGGTCAGTGGTCCAATAATAATCCAGAGATAGATAATTATACCTGATTATAGGGATAAGGGAAATGTGCCAGAGGAAAGGGAGAGATTGAAAATCTTAGTGAGGAGAAGAGCAACAGAGGGAGACATAGTGCAGATGAGATATGAAGGAATAGGATAGAGGGAACAGGTGGTGGGGCGGGAGGATCGGAGCAGAGCAGAAACCTCTTCTGCTGTAGCAGGTGCGAATGAGTGTATGAATGGTGGAGGGAGTGGGGTTGGGTGATGTAATGGTAGGGGAAGGAGAGAAATTAACGATCTCCTCTCTGATTGTAGAGGTCTTCTCAGTGAAGTGAGATGCAAAGTTTGTGGCGGACAAGGTGGTAGAAGGAGGGGGGGGGTTAAAAGGGCATGAAACCACACACACACATGCACTGCATCCCCTTTAGAGTCTAAAGGGGATGCAGTGTATATTAGCGGTGCAATAAATTTGCATGTGGCCCTCGGATAAATCTTGTTTTTTAATGCGACCCTCGGAAAGATCTCCTTTAAAGGAACACTGTAGTGATGTTATGGATGTAAATTAGAATGAATAAAATGCCTATATACTCATACATACTCATATTCAATATTTGCAAAACAAGAAATTGGATAAGGACCAGCGCTTATTTACCACTTCTCTAATTTGTCAATACATATAGATATTTAAAAACCAGCTGCTATGTATTCATGCGATACCTTCTAAAATCACAAACGAAAATTTGTACAGTAAAACAAATGAAGCGCTTATGTATTATGGAGATTGTATAATTATTCACCTTTGGGAAATTGAGGGGTGTTCCCTTGAATGCCAGAAAAAAAAAAAAAAAAGGCGTTGATATCTATAAAAGATAATCTGACATAGTATAGACTGTATATAATTTTACAGAGATTAATACAATAATATTTAAACTCACAAACAGAGAGCTATAGACCCAGCTCTGGTGTGTATCACTTCTGGGTCAGTTTAGGCGACCCACCCCTATTATTAGAACAAAATTTCTTGTCCTGCAGGGGGGAATGAAAGCACAAACGATTGCGCAATATTGCTGATACTGTTCTTAATATATAAAGCAGATTCCCAAGTGAGTACTTACAATATCTGGAGTCAGTATTAATGACTCAATTCCACAGCGTTGTGCAGGTTTGGGACTGCACTCCCATCTGTTAAAATGAATTCTGCCACGGACACTAGCCCCAAATAGGACAATCGCCCACACAATCGCCACGAACAGGGGCAACCAGGGGAAACAGTCCTCACAACCACAAAAGCACAACACAGAACACTCACCTCTCACAGACCAGCAGACCGCCGCACGCCTACACAAATAAACAAAACCACAAGCACCAGATACCTGAGAGCACCACCACACAGCACCCACACATAGGCGGGAACCATCCTCCAGAACTACCAGGAGATGGAATCCAAACAGGCAAGCAGGCTTGCCCTCCACTCCCCTCCTCCCACACCCCAGTCTCCCAAACGACTGCCAGCAGAAACCCCACAAGGAGGAAAAACAAACACGGGGCTGGGTGAGAGAGCTGAGGGGAAAGGAGATAAAGAGAATCACATGAGAGGGGGGGGCGGAGAAGACCCCACTAGGAACCCCTAACCCCAACCTTTATATTCTGTACCCTATCCCCAACCATTAGAACTTGTGACGTAACAATGGTTATACATAGAGCAATACCCAAGACACAGCAAAGAGAAGACATATAAAACACAACACACCAAATAGGCTTCGAGCATATGATTGCCATAACCAAATGTTGTCATGTAATCTCTGTGAACTCGATCACAAGACCCTTTATCCCTATCTTACCTTCTGTACCCCAACCTTAATGATTACAAAACCTTGAAAATAAAGAATTAAAAAAAAAAAAAAAAATGAATTCTGGAACCAGGATAAATTAGTAAAATAAAAGCTAATTTTATTGTAATAAAGTGTAAAATAAAAAAAGGCAACAGTGTCCTTTTAAAAACGGAACAATGTCCTCTAAAACCGGAACGCGTTTCACCACTTCACTGTGGCTTCTTCAACCGGAGAAAATGATTTCAAAGTCCCTTGGTTCCTTATCCTTCTTAAATACCGCTAAAAACAGTGGGTGAAGGGTCCAAGCAGGTGTACCGCACACGCTGTTACCACCCACAGGTAGAGTGTGTGCGGTCCATGCCTCCCTCTCGCCTCACTGTTAACCCCTTAAGGACAGAGCTTCAGAAGCTTGACTTACGCTTAATGACACAAGCAATTTTTGCATTTTCTTGCTGTTTGCGTTCAACTGCAATTTGCATCTCTCTCATTTATTGCACCGGCACATATTATATACTGTTTTTTAAAGGACAGAAAGGGCTTTAATTTGATATAACATATATATATATAAATGCTTACTTATTATAAAAAAAATACAGAAAAATGCAAAAAAAATGAAAAATATTGGTTTTTTTTACAGTTTTTGCAATAATAATGTGTGCATAATTAGTGCAGGTTAAGGAAAGTAATTAAAAATAAATTCATTTATTTGTTCTGATTTACAGAATATATAATGTGTCTGGGATTTTAAGTTTTTTTTGGTAGTTACAGGTCACAAAGCACAAGGAGTAAAATAAAATTTTAATGTGGAGCGATTTTAGAATTTGGTATGTTTGTCTTGTAAGCCTAATAGCCATAAAATAAAACAAAATTGCCACACAAAAGTATATATTTATATAAAGTAGACACCACAGGCTATTTACCTAAGGTTGTTTTGACACTTTCTACGTAGCCATTTTACCGCCAACCTCTGCTAAATATTGGAGTAAAATTGTGTTTTTTTGGGGTTTTCGCACACAAACTTATAACAAAGAACTTCTCAAATGTATTTTGTAAAGTTGGTGTGTGCTATTCCTGTACAAAGTTTTATTATGTGTTCAGTTACTTCTGCTGAGTACAACGGTACCCCCATTGTATGTCGTTGGCACTATTTCGTGAAGTTACAGTGCCATATAGGAGACCTATCCATTTCAGTATTCACAGTAGAATTTTGAGAGACGGATTTAATGAGCCTATGTGTCCATTTGGGGTATTATAACAGTTTGACTGTTCAAAAAAAACCCACAAAGGCCTACCATTTGTAAAAGTAGACACTCCAGGGTATCTCATAAGGTGCATATTGTGCCTTAACATGCCCCCATTATTTCACCAATATATGCCAAAGTATGTGGTAAAAAATAATTTTGTGCGTTTTTTACATATGGATTGCATTTTTGCTAGGCATTGTGTATATTTCACATGTGCCACTAAGTTCAAACCCCCCAAATTATGCTCAGCTAAGTCTTCTGAGTAAAATGACACCCCCATTGTATGTCTTTGGCACTATTTCGTGAAGCTACAGTGCCATATAAGAGACCTATCCATTTCAGTATTCACAGTAGAATTTTGAGAGACGGATTTAATGAGCCTATGTGTCCATTTGGGGTATTATAACAGTTTGACTGTTCAAAAAAAACCCACAAAGGCCTACCATTTGTAAAAGTAGACACTCCAGGGTATCTCATAAGGTGCATATTGTGCCTTAACATGCCCCCATTTTTTCACCAATAGATGCCAAAGTATGTGGTAAAAAATAATTTTGTGCGTTTTTTACATATGGATTGCATTTGTGCTGGGCATTTTGTATATTTCACATGTGCCACTAAGTTCAAACCCCCCAAATTATGTTCAGCTAAGTCTTCTGAGTAAAATGACACCCCCATTGTATGTCTTTGGCACTAGTTCGTGAAGCTACAGTGCCATATAGGAGACCTGTCCTTTTCAGTACTCACAGTAGAATTTTGAGAGACGGATTTGATGAGCCTATGCTTCCATTTGGGGTATTATAACAGTTTGACTGTTCAAAAAAACCCCACAAAGGCCTACCATTTGTAAAAGTAGACACTCCAGGGTATCTCATAAGGTGCATATTGTGCCTTAACATGCCCCCATTTTTTCACCAATAGATGCCAAAGTATGTGGTAAAAAATAATTTTGTGCGTTTTTTACATATGGATTGCATTTGTGCTGGGCATTTTGTATATTTCACATGTGCCACTAAGTTCAAACCCCCCAAATTATGTTCATCTAAGTCTTCTGAGTAAAATGACACCCCCATTGTATGTCTCTGGCACTAGTTCGTGAAGCTACAGTGCCATATAGGAGACCTGTCCTTTTCAGTACTCACAGTAGAATTTTGAGAGATGGATTTAATGAGCCTATGCTTCCATTTGGGGTATTATAACAGTTTGACTGTTCAAAAAAAACCCACAAAGGCCTACCATTTGTAAAAGTAGACACTCCAGGGTATCTCATAAGGTGCATATTGTGCCTTAACATGCCCCCATTTTTTCACCAATAGATGCCAAAGTATGTGGTAAAAAATAATTTTGTGCGTTTTTTACATATGGATTGCATTTGTGCTGGGCATTTTGTATATTTCACATGTGCCACTAAGTTCAAACCCCCCAAATTATGTTCAGCTAAGTCTTCTGAGTAAAATGACACCCCCATTGTATGTCTTTGGCACTAGTTCGTGAAGCTACAGTGCCATATAGGAGACCTGTCCTTTTCAGTACTCACAGTAGAATTTTGAGAGACGGATTTGATGAGCCTATGCTTCCATTTGGGGTATTATAACAGTTTGACTGTTCAAAAAAAAACCACAAAGGCCTACCATTTGTAAAAGTAGACACTCCAGGGTATCTCATAAGGTGCATATTGTGCCTTAACATGCCCCCATTATTTCACCAATATATGCCAAAGTATGTGGTAAAAAATAATTTTGTGCGTTTTTTACATATGGATTGCATTTTTGCTAGGCATTGTGTATATTTCACATGTGCCACTAAGTTCAAACCCCCCAAATTATGCTCAGCTAAGTCTTCTGAGTAAAATGACACCCCCATTGTATGTCTTTGGCACTATTTTGTGAAGCTACAGTGCCATATAGGAGACCAAGCCATATCAGTTTTTACCGAACTTTGAATTTTGACGCTGGGCCTATGTGCAATTTCCAAGCATCTTAGCAGGTTTTAAATTTAAACTACACCACAAAGGCCTACCATTTCTTAAAGTAGACACCCCAGGGTATTTCAAAAGGTATATTCTAAACCTTAGTGTAGGATCATTTTTTTGTTAGTTTGAACCAAGTCTTGTTGCAATTAGCATTTTTGTCTGCCTTTTTGACACACACTTGGAGATGTTATTGTATATTTTGCTATCCTTATGTGTGCTGTGGCAGTATAACACCTAATATGTTGCTCAGCTATGTCATCTTAGTGCAACAATACCCACATGTGTACCTTTTTCATGGTTATGTGGATGTTGAAGGGGCACATTGGAGACCAAGCCATATCAGTTTTTACCGAACTTTGAATTTTGACGCTCTGCCCATGTGCAATTTCCAAGCATCTTAGCAGGTTTTAAGTTCAAACTACCCCACAAAGGCCTACCATTTCTTAAAGTAGACACCCCAGGGCATTTCAAAAGGCATATTTTAAACCTTAGCGTAGAATCATTTCTTTGTTAGTTTGTACCAAGTCTAGTTACAATTAGCATTTTTTCTGCCTTTTTGACACACACTTGGAGATGTTACTGTATATTTTGTAATCCTTATGTGTGCTATGGCAGTAGAACACCTAATATGTTGCTCAGCTATGTCCTCTTAGTGCAGCAATACCCCCATGTGTACCCTTTTTGGGGATATGTGGATGTTGAAGGGGCACATTGGAGACCAAGCCATATCAGTTTTTACCGAACTTTGAATTTTGACGCTCTGCCCATGTGCAATTTCCAAGCATCTTAGCAGGTTTTAAGTTCAAACTACCCCACAAAGGCCTACCATTTCTTAAAGTAGACACCCCAGGGCATTTCAAAAGGCATATTTTAAACCTTAGCGTAGAATCATTTCTTTGTTAGTTTGTACCAAGTCTAGTTGCAATTAGCATTTTTTTCTGCCTTTTTGACACACACTTGGAGATGTTACTGTATATTTTGCAATCCTTATGTGTGCTATGGCAGTATAACACCTAATATGTTGCTCAGCTATGTCCTCTTAGTGCAACAATGTGTCACGGGCAACGCTGTCACGGATTCCAAAACACAGACAGACCACAAAGAGAGAGAACACAGAGAGAGAAACTTGTAATACCGGTCCTTAGAATGGCCGGGCTATACAAGCAGAGAATAGTCAAGGTACAAGCCGAAGTCAAAGGGGTAAAGAGAAACGGAACAACGATAGGACAAGCCGAGGTCAAGGATCAGAGAAGACAGGATAAACGGGAGACAAAGCCAAGATTTGGTAACCAGACAGTTGACTATTCGGCCTGGGTGTGGAAAACTTTAAAACAATGGCCAATACATAGGCCAGGCTGAGAGGGGCAATCAGGGCAGTAATAGCTTGTCTCAACTCTTACGCCCCTCTTGTAACACACCCTGCACCTTTTCTGGGGGTTTTGTTTTTTAGGGGTTGGTGGAATCTTAAAGCAGAAGTGACCTGCCTCCATTCTTCTGCTAGGCTCCACTGATGGTCCCCCTCTTCGGCACTCAAGTAACCCAGAAATGAGCTGAAATTTAAATGAAAGGAATGTGCATTTCAGCTCAGCATTTGCCTTTTTAAAAATAATAAAGGCATTGTGGACTGCCGTCTGCATTATATATATGCCCACTTTTTTGTACCATGCCCTGGTTTTGCGCATGATTAGATACGGCTGCATTAGTTGATCGGATAGATCAACTCCCCCCATGTGCCGATTATATTGCTGAATGCAGACTGGCACACGTTTATGTTCCTCTCTGCCACGAACTGCGACCCTGCGAGTGTTTTCCCCATGGATCGTAGTTAGGATGAAAACCTCCTTTTTATCGCGGTACTTGAGTGCCAGCAGTTCATTCTGGCAGAGAGCTGCTGTTTCCCCCTTTTTTAATTTTTTTTCTGCTAGAGCCTTTGGGAAACCTGTGCGACTCTTCCTGATAGTGCCACAGGCCACGGTCTCAAAACAGTACAGCATTTGTAAGAGTGGGATGCTGTTATAAAAGTTATCGATGTATAAGTGATAACCTTTGTTGAGTAATGGCATTATTAAATCCCAGACAATTTTCCCACTTGTCCCTACTGTATCTGGGCAACCTGGGGGATCAAGGTGGCTATCCCTTCCTTCATATACACGGAAGGTGTATACATAGCCACTGCCACTTTCACATAATTTATAGAATTTTATCCCATACCGGGATCTTTTGGATGGGATGTATTGTCTAAATCCCAGTCTTCCCTTATATTTCATGAGGGACTCATCAATTGAAATTTGTTTTTTGGGGGTGTAAATAGTGGCAAATTTTTCATTTAAGTGGGTAATTAGAGGGCGTATTTTATAAAGAATGTCATACTGCGGATGACCTTTGGGGGGGCACTTCATATTGTCATTAAAATGCATAAAACGCAGTATGTCCTCATATCTCTCCCTATGCATAGTCTGGGAAAAAATGGGGGTATTAAAAATAGGATTTTTAGTCCAGTACATTCTAATTGTGGGCTTTTTAACTACCCCCATTAACATGGTCAGTGCCCAGAATTGTTTAATTTCTGGCACACTGGTTGGGTACCATCTCTCTGTCCTGGCGATTCGGGAGTCTTGGTTGCGTGCAAGATATTGCTCCGCATACAGATTCGTCTGGGTAACTACCTCCCCAAAAAAATCATCCCCCAAAAACAGCTCCATACAATCCAGCGCATTATAGCCAGACAGGTCAGCCTGTATGCCAGGATTGGCAGTGAACACTGGGATGTCTGGCGAAAAATGATTAGGGGGTACCCAGTCATCTGCGCCATATTGAACATTAGGGGAATCAGCGATTTCCTCTGATGTTACTGCACTATCTGGCACATAGTCCCTGTCCCCTGCGTCACTCCCTGCGTCACTCTCTGAGGCAGTGTCGGTCGCCTCTGAGTCGGCGGCTAACAGGGCATAAGCCTCCTCTGCGCTATACTTTCTGAACATGTTTAATACAGTTAACACAGCTAAGAAAACTTTAACTAAATAACTAAACTTTTTTTTTTTTTTTTTTTTTTTTTTTAAAACCCCTAACTAAATTCCCCAAATTACCACTAAATTCCACCCACCAACTAACTAAATCACAAATTAATAAAATAAAACAATAAAATGTAACCCCTTAGGGTTACAAAAAAAATAAAATTTAACCCTTAAGTGTAAAAAAAAAAATAGATCACAGTAAAGTACTGTGACCTGTATATTGATCACTGCTAGCAGTGATCAAGCAGCAGGGAAAGGGTTAATTTTTTTTTTAAGGAAGGGGAAAAGGGATTAGGAACTTTTTAAAGATATTCACTATTCTTCTGGAACACAATGTTGCAACGATCCGTCTCTCTCCACTTCACAAACCCACACGAGGTGGAGGGAGGCGGATCAGATATCCCAGCAGTATTGTGACCGCTGTGACTGGCTGTTACAGCGATCACATGTGCTGGGACATCGCGATTTGCTGTTGCTGGTCTGCCCCTGACTCAGAGGGACCCAGCAACAGCGTTAACCCCGCGATCGCCGGCACTGCGCGATCGCGGCGTTAATTTTACCGCGTGACGGACGAGGTCCGTCACCCGTCGTTAAGGCCATCCCCAGGATGACGGACCTCGTCCGTCACCCGTCGTGAAGGGGTTAAAGACGACCAGTACTTTTCCTCTCTGGAATTGTATCAGCTGTATTCGTTTCATGCGGTGTTCTGTTGTGAATATTCAAAGGTCTCTTGATTTCCCTTATCTATTTCTGTGTATTTCTGATGTTGTGCCTGTTAGAGAGTTCGTTCTCACAGGATAATTCAAATCCATATCGGGTAATATTAACCCATTTATTGCCACAGTCCATGTTAGTTCATATATGCATAAGTAGAAGAAAAACAAAAAAAGGGAAGAAAGTGTTTAACATTTGTTCCTGTTCATTAAAAATCATTTATGTATATATCATACTCTGCCTGTCATTACTTGCTTTGGTGTTTCATTCAGTAAAATACCTTATAGCAATAAGTTAGCAGGGATTTTTTTTTTGCAGTGTATAGAAAAATTGTAGCTATATCTTTTTAGGAGTAATACACATTACATTGCTTTTAGTTTCGATTTATTCAGTTTTTTGTATTCCATATATATTACATATCTAAAGGTAATTTTTCTATTTTTGTAATCTACAGGATTTATACCTTTTTATTTTTGTAAATTGCAGAATGTATACCTCTGTTTATAGGGTTCCTTTATCTTTTTCCTAATTTTAACCCTTATATTTTCATTTTGTTTTAGAAAAGGAACGATTGGCTGATTTTTGTTATCAATTCATACATTTACAAATAAAAGACGAACAGAAAAAGAAAAAAAACGTTTAACAATTGTTCTTATTCATTAAAAATAATACATATATCACACTTTGTCTGTCATTTTTTGTTTGGGTGATTGATTCAATATGTCATTACAAGGTATTTCATTGAATTAATCACCCACTGACCACCCTGCACCCATTCATCAACGTTCTGCTCAGCAATCTAACCATCCTGCAGCAACCAACCGCCCCTATACAGGCCCTGACCAGGCACATCTAGATCTTGTACAATAGGTAACTGGCAAACCTGTGTCTCCTGCCCCTGTTGTGGCAGTGTCTACAGGGGATAAAGGGGGGGCCCTAGCTACAGTGGTCCTACCCATTGAAGGTCACCCTACTACTTTTTTAGTTGACACAGGCGCAGCCCGTAGCGTTCTCAGAGAACAAGACCTGCCTGACTCCTCTTTCCTGTCCAATACTGATGTCTCATGTGTAGGTGTAGATGGTACCCCCCGCAGTAACCCATTAACAAAGCCCCTGCAAGTGGGTACTTTCCCAGATCTCCTCACACGATTTGTGGTTTCCTCTACGTGTCCTATTAACCTGTTAGGTGCTGATGTTCTTTCCCACCTACAGGCTTCCACCACTTTCACTCCTGATGGCCAGGTACAGTTACTAACCCCCCTGTCTAGGAAAGATAGCTCAGCTCACTGTTCTCTGTCTCTCCTACTTCACATGGAATCTCCCAGCGGGGATGAAAGGGTCCCAGTTGATATCCCCAGTGCACTAGAGTCCCGACTAAGTTATGGTCCACAGACACATGGATCATCACTGGAATCTGGCTGTTCCTCACGTCTCCTTCACCAAATCCCCAGAAATCTCATGGAAGGAACTTGGCCCATTGGCCAGCACATGGAGCATTACAGATCAACATACTGCAGAGGGTGTCACCAAAAGAACAGTGAACTGCAAGACAACTGGTTACCCTCGATACCACACAGAAATATGCATTGATGCCCCTCCCACAGACCAAGACCCAGATGCGCCTCATGACTGCTTTGAACAAATGAAAATGGAGACAACACCTCTCCCAACCGTACATGAAACTGCTTTACTGGAACCTGACTTCACTCTGTTTGTGGATGGCTCCAGATATGCTGATGAGCAAGGAAAGTATCACACTGGATTCACTGTAACTACAATGGATCAGGTACTTCAAGCATCATCGCTTCCACCATCCATGTCTGCCCAAGAAGCTGAACTGAAGCCTCTCACCACAGCATGCAAAATGTCTGAAGGAAAACGTGCCAATATCTACACTGATTCAAGATATGCCCTAGGCGTGGCACATGACTTTGGATTAATATGTTAGACAAGTGGTTTCCTTACAGCAACGGGTACGCCAGTCAAGCATGGTACAGCTATCAAAGAGTTAATGGATGCCCTACTGCTTCCTGAAGAGGTGGCCATACTGAAGGTAAAGGCCCACGGGAGACTGAATTCAGAGTAAGCATGTGGCAATTACCTAGCTGACCAGGCTGCCAAGGATGCTGCTTGTGCGCCGAGGGTAGTGGACAGAAGAGTGTCCGCTGAAGAAAACCCCATATTCACTATGCAGACTTTGCCTACAGATTTCAAATTCCTGAAAGAACGGCAAGCAGCTGCTAACTCCGAGGAAAGACAGAGCTGGAAACAGAAAGGAGCAACTCTCCTAGATGGAATATATACCATTAACCTCAAGTTCTGTTTATTTAAAAACATCTACCCAGCAGTAGTCCAGTGGGCCCATGGGGCAGTACATATGTCCAAAAACCTCATGAGCTCCCTGATCAACAAGTACTTTGAAGCACCAGGCATCACTTCCCTAACCAAGAATTACTGCAGGTCCTGTACCATCTGTGCCAAGTGCAACTCTGGGAGGACGGAAACAGCTCCCCTCAAGCATCTAGCCAAGCCTCAATATCCCTTCCAGAGAATCCAAATTGACCACATTCAGATGCCAAAAAGTGGCCAGTACGAATATGCACTAGTTATAGTGGACATGTTCTCAGGATGGCCAGAAGCTTTCCTTGTTACCAACATGACAGCCAAAACCACAGCCAAATGTCTACTCACTGAAGTTGTGTGCAGATATGGAGACCCAGAAGTGATAGAAAGTGACCAGGGCCCATCCTTCACTGCACTGGTGACTAAGGAAATCTTGGCAGCACTGGGGGTGACCCTTGCATTCCACGCACCCTATCACCCACAGAGTAGTGGCAAGGTAGAATGCACGAATGGCACCTTAAAACCTAGAATGCTTAAGATGGCCCAAGAAACTAACCTACCCTGGCCGGAGAGTCTCCCCATAGCTCTATTTAGTGTGAGGTATACACCGAGAGGGAAGTTTGGCCTATCCCCATACGAAATCTTGTTTGGTTCAGCCCCTAGACTTGGCTGCTACTTCCCTCAACAGCTCCAACTGCAGTCAGATGTGTTGGTTGAATATGTAACTGCTCTCTCTCGGGCTTTGACAAAAATCCATGCACAAGTGTTTTCTTCCATTTCAGATCCAGAGTCTGATACAGGCACCCACAAGCTACCTCCTGGTGATTGGGACCTGGTTAAGAGGTTCCTGAGGAAAAGCTCTCTTGAGCCAAGATATGATGGTCCTTTCCTCCTGACCACATCTACCTCGGGGAAACTGGCTGGGAAAAAGACTTGGATACACGCTTCCCACTGCAAGAAAGTTCCAGCTCCAGAGTGTTACCGTGGCTGGTTCCCTTATTTACCACTATAATGTCTTAACCCCTTAAGGACCAAACTTCTGGAATAAAAGGGAATCACGACATGTCACACATGTCATGTGTCCTTAAGGGGTTAAAGCATAGAACTTTGTAGGGCTAACCATACAGATATCTTAGCCATAATTGTATATAGTTAGGAAGAGATCCTCTATTTAACATATATAAATAATTGAGAATACAATATAAAATAAGGATTGTCTTGGAAGCAATAGTTTTGTCTTTTAGATATTTATTATATAAAAATATAAATATCGACATATAAAATCCATTATAGCAGAGTTTATAAGATTAAACTAAATGCTTGCAAATATCATTAATAGGTTAACATACCCTTCTGAACATGTCATCATGTCAGCCTCTCTGTCATTTTAAGATGGAGCAGCGTCTGTCTCCAAGTCTCTCCTCTGTTCCTTAACATTTAAAAGTACACCTATTTATACCTTAGGTGTCATCATTTTAGGGTCACTGTAGTTCATATATAAAAAAAAAAAAGTAACTTTTTTACTTTATTCATTTTAGGACCTCACTTAACTTGGGAAAAATACAAGGCCATAACTAAAGGGTGTATACGTCATGGAAATTTTCCTGACTTGGTTCAAGATGGCATCTCAAAGTCTGAACATCCTTATCTACTAAGGTTACCACAGTATATTGTGTACTGAAAGAGTCGTAGCATAGCCTTGAAGCTTGTTTATGCATTATTGTTATTGTAATTCGTCTGGGACAAAATGCCGTAAACATAATATGCACTGAGGTTATTGCTTAACCCCTTAAGACCGCAGGGCGTTCAATGCCGTCCCCATTTTGGTGGCTCTAAACGCCACAGGGCGGCATAGAACGCCCTGCAATCTTTTCTACTTACCCGGTCGCCGGCGATCCCACGCCGGCGATAGCGGTATGGGGGACTTACCCGGTCGCCGGCGATCCCACCCCGGCGATAGCGGTATGGGGGACTTACCTGGGAGCCCAGGGAGTCCCCCTCCGTCCTCTTCGGCCCCCCAGGGCCATGTGATCGTGAGGTCCTTGCGAGGACCCGGCGATCACATGGACGGCATATACACACATACACATAAATATACATACACTGTCTACGTGTATTTTAATATTAATATATACATAATTATATATATATATATATATATATATATATATATCAAAATACACGTACGATATTCATTAAATATATATATATATAATTTTCATTAAACATAAACGTGCGTAATTTCGTTCTAACTGTATTTTAAAATTAATATATATTGATATCAAAATACATGTAGAACGAAATAATATATATATATCTATAGTAGGATAGGACCTGCCGAATATGGGGTACTTTGACGTAGTTGGCAGGCTTATGCAATGTATGATCATATAATGTAACTAAACCCCCATCATTTTTTGCCTAGGTGAGGTGTTTTTAAATAAAACTATTACAATCTTTAAGATTTGAAAATCACTGTTTAGTTAATAAGCGAGTGCGCTGGATTCTGTATTTTATATATATATATATATATATAAAAAAATATATACAATACATACACACACACACATACACACACATATATATATAATAATTCTATGTATATATTTATGTAATAATTTTACATAATTAGGTCATTTTATTAATTACAATTTGCAGGACATGCCTGACAACCCAGGCCGAAAGTTAAGGGAATTTAATTTGCTAGCACTATATTTAACCCTGTAACTTTCCAAGACACCATAAAACCTGTACATGGGGGGTACTGTTTTACTCGGAAGACTTCGCTGAACACAAATATTAGTTAACAGTCAAAACAGTAAAATATATTAAAAGGACGATATCGTCAGTGACAGTGACATTTTTTGCATTTTTCACACACAAATGGCACTTACACTGACGATATAATTGTTGTGATACGTTTTACTGTTTTGAAACACTAATATTTGTGTTCAGCGAAGTCTCCCGAGTATAACAGTACCCCTCATGTACAGGTTTTAGGGTGTTTTCAAAAGTTACAGAGTCAAATATAAGGTTTGCGTTTCAGTTTTTTCACATTAAAATTCGCCAGGTTGCCTTTGAGACCGTATGGTAGCCCAGGAATGAAAATTATCCCCATGATAGCATACCATTTGCAATAGTAGACAACCCAGGGTATTGCAAATAGGGTATGTTCAGTTTTTTTAGTAGCCACTTAGTCACAAACACTGGCCAAAATTTGCGTTCAAATTAGTTTTTTGCATTTTCAAATATTAACACTAACTTTGGCCAGTGTTTGTGACCAAAATTCTTATTTTCTCCCATTTTTTTTTAATTTTTTTTAATATTTTTTTCATATTAAAGGGACACTATAGTCACCTGAACAACTTTAGCTTAATGAAGCAGTTTTGGTGTATAGAACATGCCCCTGCAGCCTCACTGCTCAATCCTCTGCCATTTAGGAGTTAAATCCATTTGTTTATGAACCCTAGTCACACCTCCCTGCATGTGACTTCCACAGCCTTCCATAAACACTTCCTGTAAAGAGAGCCCTATTTAGGCTTTCTTTATTGCAAGTTCTGTTTAATTAAGATTTTCTTATCCCCTGCTATGTTAATAGCTTGCTAGACCCTGCAAGAGCCTCCTGTATGTGATTAAAGTTCAATTTAGAGATACAATTATTTAAGGTAAATTACATCTGTTTGAAAGTGAAACCAGTTTTTTTTTTTCATGCAGGCTCTGTCAATCATAGCCAGGGGAGGTGTGGCTAGGGCTGCATAAACAGAAACAAAAGTGATTTAACTCCTAAATGACAGTGAATTGAGCAGTGAAATTGCAGGGGAATGATCTATACACTAAAACGGCTTTATTTAGCTAAAGTAATTTAGGTGACTCTAGTGTTCCTTTAAATTATGTTCCATACCTAAATATTTGATGTTAAACGAAAGCCCTGTTTCCCCTGAATAAAATGATATATAATAAGTGTAGGTGCATTTAATATGAAAGAGGTGAATTACGGTTGGACAGACATATAGCGCAAATGCCAGGTTTTGTTTACGTTTTTTTTGGATCACAACTTGTACATTTGGCTGCGGTCTTAAGGGGTTAAAGAAACCTCTATGAAAAACAATATGTTCCATTTCTAACACCATGTCAGTTTGCAATATGTCTTAAAGACAAAGTACACAGTTTAAGAAATACAACATTTCATTCTAAAATATTTGCATTTGCCCATAACAAGAGGAAGCAGATCTCGCTAAGTCATGAGCTTCCACATTTACATTTGACTACTGTGATATTGTCACTTGTACCTTCCCACAATCATTGCTGTCAACAATATACAAAGATATACCTAGTAAAAAGGATCCATACATGTGTGTGACAGATGACTATTGGGGACATGACTGTAGTTCCTGGAAGGCGGCAGGTTGGTACAGGATTAGCGTGGGGTTATAAACCACAAAGTGCCCTAAACAGAGTGGACAGGAATGGGAAGTCTTTACTATACAGAATGACTTTACGGAAACCAACAGGGACAACTCCAATGAAACTTTCCTTAAATATAGAGCACCCTAGCCTTGGAGATACTGGTGAATACGTAATGGGAATGTATTGGAAAGGGGGGGGGGCTCATACAACAAACTGGGGACTTTCTATCTACAAGACATGTACCAATCACCAGAGTGGGTAGACACACAACACATGACGGTTAACCCTCTCAAACCACACATCAAGACCCTCAAAGACATGGTAGCCATAGCTAACCCCGCATTTGAAGACACTATGGCGGTAGAAACAGGCTTCTCAGACACTAACCTATGGCTTGAATGGAGATATAATGCTAACTCTCATAATAGTACCCATTTGGAGGAGGAGTATGTAAAATACTTCCAGACACTATGACATGTTGCACCTTCATCCCTGATAATACAGGTCCTACTGGGAAGGTGGCCCTGGCAATAGAAAAATTAGAAAGCCGCTCAGAAGAGTTAAAAAGAAACTCAGGGGTCACTAACTCATGGGATAGATGGTTCGGATGGTTGAGTGGCTGGCAGAAATTGCTTAAACAAGTAGGTATGGCAGTCCTAATCATGATGCTTCTCCTTGTAATGTTCATCTGTTGTGTGTTACCATGTGTTCAGAAATACCTACAGAAAACAGTCGACCAGACAATTGACCAGACTACCCCGACCTTCCTCCATCGGGAGTTAGATGACGAAGATTGTGATAAACCTCACTCACCCCACTCTCCTTTGGAGTTCCTCCGCACTAATCACACAACTACTTCCTTTTAGGGATGGTAGGGATAGCGTCGGTCTTTACAGGCAAAGTCTGTAGCGGGGGAGGTAGTGGACAAGCCACTGCTTGTCTAATGAGCAGCACCCAGAAGAGTTCGAGAGGCCTGTGGGACAGATGTGTGGCAGCCTATTAGGGACAGTATTAGGGATAGTTGACTTGGTGCTTGTAGTTGTTTAGTAAATAGTCATTTAAAGGGGGGACTGTTATGGACGTAAATTAGAATTAGTAAAATGCCTATTTACTCATACATACTCATACATACTCATATTCAGTATTTACTCAAAATGGCTACTAGAGGCAACACCTCCCATCGACGAACTACCTCGTGTAACAAGATGGCGCTGGAATCCGGAGTAAAATCCTGTGATGACATAGGATGTGCATTAGATAAAACACTTAACAGCTAACCAATTATTGATGTATTTTCTCTGTTATCTATAATTTTGCATATGATGTATTCCTGCTTTATAAGGGGCAGGCCGGCCCCCTGAATAAACATTCCTGAAGTTTTTTCATCAATCAGAAACTTGTGTGCGGTGTGAATTTACTTTAGGAGCGTGCACGCATTAAATATCAATAATTTGGCTAGGGGCAGATATCAAATCATCAAACACTTGGTTTGGTCCACAACAGTGATTATCAAAGAAAAAAAGTTACCTGTGCTCTTTCCCAAATTCCTATGTATATTTAAACAAATGGAGGTGTTTAGTTACCTCCAATGGCCATGAGAGGGTATGCCCACCTGCCACGTCAAGGCAGACCTCTTAGGTGGGTCCTAACTCTAACCATTCACCTTGCTTCCTCGAGCTCTTGGCAAAGATATCTCTAATGAGACAGAAAGGGGTATTTTTTTATATACATCCCTACATGCTTATTAACCCTTAAAGGGAAACTCCAGTGCCAGGAAAACAATCAGTTTTCCTGGCACTTCAGGTCCCCTCTCCCTCCCACATACATAACAATTAGTTCTATTGCGCGAAAACCCCTTCAGTAACTTACCAGAGGCAGCGACATGTCCCACGTCGCTGCTTCTTCCTCCGCCGCCGCTCCTCCTAGTGATTGCGTCGGCCGGTGGGCAAGACTGATCCCGCCCACCGGCCGGGGGGACCTAATGCGTATGCATGGCAATGAGAGCTCCCCATAGGAAAGCATTGAAAATGCTTTCAATGCTTTCCTATGGGGAAATGAGCGACGCTGGAGGTCCTCACACAGCGTGAGGACGTCCAGCGACGCTCTAGCACAGGTTTCCTGTGCGAGGGACACGGAAGTGCCCTCAGCCACTAGAGGAGGAGTTTACCCTGCAACGTAATTATGGCAGTTTATAAAAAAAACTGCAATTATTACACCTGCAGGGTTAAGAGTAGTGGGAACAAACAAGTAAATTAGGTGGACAGCGCTAAGAATTATTATAATGTGAATGTGAATGTTCATTTTTGAGAAAGCTGTAAGCGAAACATGTCAAGTGAAGATTAAGGATTGCCTACAAGGACTGGTTTTATTTATAGTTCTTTTTACTATATAGTTCACTTTTAACCCCTTAAGAATCGGACTATATTTTGATGTTGTACATTTGCGACCAGGCATCTTTTTGACACTTTTGTGGTGTTTGTATTTAGCTGTAATTTTCCGCTCTCTCATTTACTGTTCCCATACAAATTATATATTGTTTTTTTCAGGACAAAAGGGGCTTTCTTTACATACCATTATTTATATAATCTCATGTAATTTAATTTTAAAAAAATGAAAAAATATGATGAAAAATTGAAAAAAATACACGTTTTTTGAATTTTATGTGAAAAATCTTTTACTCATCTACAAAAGCGAATGAAAAAAAACTGCTAAATAGATTCAAAATGTTGTCCTGAGTTTAAAAATACCCAGTGTTTACATGCTTTTTGCTATTTTTTGCATGTTATAGGGCTATAAGTACAAGTAGGATATTGCGGTTTCAAAACATACATTTTTTAAAATGTATCAATAGTGACATTGTAACACTATTATCTGTCATAAATTGCTAAATAACACCCCACATGTACATATATTTTTAAAAGTAGACAACCCAGGGTATTCAATATGGGGTATGTCCAGACTTTTTTAGTAGCCACTTAGTCGCAAACACTGGCCAAAGTTAGCGTTCATATTTGTTTGTGTGTGGAAAAAAGTAAAAAACTAAATTGAACGCTAATTTTGGCCAGTGTTTGTGACTAAGTGGTTACTAAAAAAGACTGGACATACCCCATTTGCAATACCTTGGGTTGTCTTCTTTTGCAAATGGTATGCCATCATGGGGGTAATTCTCATTCCTGGGCTACCATACGCTCTCAAAGGAAACGTAACCAACCTGGCCATTTTCAATGTAAAAATATTTGACCCATATATTTGACCCTGTAACTTTCAAAAACGCTATAAAACCTGTACATGGGGGGTCCTGTTCTACTCAGGAGACTTTGCTGAACACAAATATTAGTGTTTCAAAACTGGAAAATGTATCACAACAATTATATCATCAGTAAAAGTGCTGTTTGTGTGTGAAAAATGCAAAAAAAGTCACTTTCACTGACAATATCATCGCTGTGATATGTTTTACTGTTTTGAATCACTAATATTTGTGTTCAGCGAAGTCTCCCGAGTAAAACAGTACCCCCCATGTACAGGTTTTAGGGTGTCGTAGAACGTTACAGGGTAAAATACAGTGATAGCAAATTAAATTCTCTGGACTTTCGGCCTGGGTTGGCAGGCAGGTCCCTCAAATTGCAATTAATAGAATTACTTAATTATGTAAAAATATTACATAAATACGCACGTAGAATTTAAATATATATGCATATTTATATATTTGAAGTCTACGTGTATATTTATATAATTATTTATGAATAGTTCGCATTCTTTTTATTTATTTATATATACATAGATATATATACAATTTCATTCTAAGTGTATTTTGATATGAATATATATATATTAATATCAAAATACAGTTAGAATAAAATTTCGTATAGATATACAATTTTATTTAATTTTTATTATTATTTTTAATTTAATTTAAATTATTTATTATTCGTATTTCATAATATATATATATATATATATACACACAATATATATAGTTATTATATATATTATATATATATATATATATACACACGTGTGTAAATTAATTATAAGTGTATTTTTATATTAATATATGTACATATTAATATAAAAATACACTTAGCATGACATTATATATATATGATATATAGACATATATTATATAGGTATAATATATGTCTATATATCATATATATATACACATATATAATAATATTTTTTTTTATTAACTTTCACTTTAAATATTTTTTTGATTTTACAGTTGCAGGGAGACTGCCTGTCAGCACAGACAGTCCCCCTGCAGGCAGAGACTAGGACACCTATTGTGACCATGTGGTTGCCCTGTTGGGCGATCACATGGCCACAGGGGTCCTAAACCGCCATGGGGAGACTGTCTGGGCTGCAGGCAGTCTCCCCACACCGGGAGCACCGCCGATCGCCGCCGGGGGAACGACGGCGATCGGGTAAGTACATTGGACGGTTAGGACGGTCCTGAACCGTCCTCCGTCCTTAAGGGGTTAAATTGTTTTATTCATTCTGTTTATTAATACCCAGTCACTCTTGAGCTCCTTATACTCTCACCATCACTCTGCTGTTCCTGATCTACATATATCCCTAGGTGGGGATTGTTCCACCTAAAGCTCCATACACTAGAGCAGGTCATTGCTCTAGCAAATGTAAGTAGGTCAAATATTATTTACTTATCCTACTTTTACATACGTACTGTACCATCGGTATACATCCTTATTTTTTTCATATGATGAATCGCACTACCTTGGGAATCTGATACCAGCAAAAAGAAATCCTTAGACGGGGATTGTTCTGTCCAGGCTCCTAAAATAGAGCTTTTTAAGCTCTGGAAAACATGAGTGCCCCTTTGGAATAGATCTTTATAACCATATTATTCATAACATACTGCACTATCATTGTACTTGTATTTCCTTTTTTTAAGAGTAAGACACATAATTGCAAAATCTGCTGCTACCTGTGTATGTATGATTTTATTATAATAATTCTTAGCGCTGTCCACCTAATTTACTTGCTTGTTTTGTTCTATTGTTCACAAGGTAAAAGGAACTCCTTGTTGGTGAATAGCTGCTTTATTGGATAGAGAGCACTTATCGCTTTTTTCACTATCTGTTAAGAGTAGTGGGAGTTGGCACCCAGACCACTCCAATTGGCAAAAGTGGTCTGGGTGCCTGGAGTGTCCCTTTAATAGGGAATATACGGGATGGGCATCAGCATTGTAACATAGCTGTGTGATACAAAAGTGAATACAAATACAAAAACAAAAACAAAAAAACAAGTCCTGTACTCAAACTCCCATTACTCCTGGGCGGCAGCAACAACCACAGTACACATCAGCCCAAATACATTCAGTAAAAACCAAAGAAAAATTTTACCTGCGCTCTTTCCCAAATCCCTATGTATATTTAAACAAATGGAGGTTTTTAGTTACCTCCAATGGCCATGAGAGAGTATGCCCACCTGCAACGTCAAGGCAAACCTCTTATGATGTATATACAAAATACAGGGAACAAAGTCAGGACGGTGGTCAGGCCCGAAAATTAGTACTGTCCAGCCTAAATCATAAAGGTTAGGAGGCATGGAAATTGCATAGACCTATGTCTTTTGACACATTTAGTCAGATTTAGTTGAAATTCCAATGAAAAATTATTTTATCTTACTATCTACTCTATTGTACAATTTCCTTCTCATTATGTTGTTACTTTTACTGAAATGTTTATATTTTTGCTCTTTGACTGGATATGCAATTCTTTCAAATTGCACCGCTTACTTATTTTGTGCGCAATAAAAACGTAATTTATAAAAAAAAAAGGCGGTTTACAAATGATTTGGGGGGGAGGGTGCTAAGTCGAGAAGACGGTCTTGCAAAGCTAGTAAAAAGGTGAGCTTATAAATGGGTGGTGCCTAATTTAAAAAAAAAATGCATTAATATATTTATGTTTAATGTTCAAGTGTTTCCCTTTGTGAATATCAACATTCCTCAGCACTCTAATACTAATACGCAATAATGGAAAAACCTAATAATGGATTAAACAAAATATAAAATATTTTCAGTTTTTACCACTACATATATAAAATTCAAACACATATACAAATGGGATAAATAGGGTGATACAGCTCTATTCCATTGAGTACATACAAGACTTCATACTATATATCTGAAGGTATTTATAGCATGTGTATGAATATGAAAACGGATAGGGAGATTAAATAAAATCGCAACCACTCTAAATGACGTTGTCATCGCGCATAGCAACGAGATGAAACGCTATAATAACCAAAGCTAACTGCTACAATGAATAAATCTACAATAAAGCAAGCACAGCATTAGTATTTCGTACTATGTGGGTGTGCAGACAGCTGACTGACAATATGCCTACTCAGCAGGTACGTCTTCTTATGCTTCGCCACTCACAAGATGGCCGCCGAGCTCCGCCATTTTTACATCTGAGCATGATCAGAGATTCAACGCAAACCTACCTCCTTTCATAGCTTCCCGCCTCCCGCCATAGTACACAGTCCTCTCCATGGAACTCCGCCCATGCCATAACACCCCGCCTTCCATCATAGAACACCACTTACCTCCTTAGTATACTACCATCCACCAGGATTGTAAATGGATAGGTTCTATTTTCTTAGAATTTTAGGGTTGTTTATTTCTTTATGGTTCTGTTTTCTGAGAATGTTATTCCCCCCCCCCTACAGAATGTAACTCCACTACTTACACACCAGCATTCTGCATATTATTAATTCCAAACTATAATTTATAATTTATATATTTGGCTGCCAGAGCCAAATGTGTGTAGATGTCAAACTATTTTGGTATAGTTTGCTGTTTGTCAAAATGTAGTAAGTGTAAATACAAAATGTACTTTCATTTTAATTGGTTATTTATATATGTTAAATGGAATATGTACTATAAGCATTGAGTGCCTTTTAGTAACATTTTAATGTTCCCCTCGACACATTACTGAACTATATCATCCTACAATACGTGAGTTCACATGTTGCAGGGGAACAATCGAATAAATTATCAAGGCAGTACCTAGGAAACTAATAAACAGATTTACTTACTGATGCACCTGAATTCTAAATGCTGCAGGGTACAACTTTTAATGTAATGGCCATCAATACATGAAGCTGCATATTTCCAGGCGGGTCTGGCCACCCATGTTTAAGTTGTGTGCCCAATGGATGCCAGCATTGTTCAGGAGAGGAGTGGACTAATGTTTGTGTTATTACATAGTTGCAAAATAAACTAGGATTATGACGACACAAATGCTTCTTACCACATAAATACTCTGATCAAAGCTATATGGTTAAACAAGGATTATGGAGACACACATGCTTCTTACCACATAACACTTTGGTCAGAGCTTGACATGGTTGAGTTGGCAAAGCAAGTGTGGAGTCTCCTGAGAATGCCACTATTATTTTGTGGGTGTTATGGGACAAACCTGGTTAAGTGTGAAGCTAGAGTTTCCATACCCAGCACTTTCACTTTTTCATGCAGATTGGCATTAAAATTGTCCTGTGCTGTTGTATTAATATTCCACTTTGGGGAAATTTCACTAATCAGATTGCATCTTGATTGATAAATTCATTTTCCTGCTGCAAAATATTAACTCTTCAGGGTTCAGGGCTGCACTTTTCATTTGCTGTATCTAAGCATGTAGGGGTTAATCTATCTCAAGTAAGTGGTCCATCATATGTTGCTTGATCATGATTAACTGTGTTTTGGACCAGACCAAGTGTCTGCCTGAGTATCTGCCCCTGTCCAGATTTTACGAATGAGAAGCGTGCACTCTGAAGAAATCACAGATGGATTTATTTATTTTTTGCGCCCGTTTTTTTTTTTTTTTTTTTAATTGCGTCGGTTATTATGGATATTTATTTGCCCTTTTTTGGGGCTGAAAAAAGAAGATTTTAGAAGAAAGAAAACATCGAATGGTAAGTTTATTTTTATTTATTTTTACACGTATTTAGTTAACGGACCCCCTCATTATTTTTAGGGTGAGGGGGGTAGGTAGGAGTTTATTTTTTTTGGGGGGGGGATGACTAGGGGTTTGGGGACCCCTAGTCACCTGGCGTGAGGGGGGTTACATTTTCATTTAGGGCCCCCACCCACCGCTCACGGGTGGGGGCCAGAGGGGAGGACATTAGGTCCCTTCCTTATTCTTGTTTTGGGCCCCCGCCCACCGCTCAGGGGTGGGGGCCAGGGGGGAGGACAATAGGTCCCCCCCCCATTTGTATTTAGGCCCCCCACCCGTCGCTCAAGGGTGGGGGCCAGGGGGGAGGACAATAGGCTCTACCTATATGGGCCAGAGTTTTCTGCCAGGCACTCATCCACCCGAAACATTTATCCCACGGGTCAGTGATCCCAGAGTTCCTTTTCAATTCTTCCGATAGGTCCTTTAATTTTTCTATGACCAGGGTCACTTTACCATTTGGGCCCGTGTTATCTGGGATGAAGGTACAACATGTACCTTGAGAAGAATATGGTTATCAGCAAAAATCAGCACGGTTTTATGAAGCACAGGTCATGTCAAACTAACTTGATTGCGTTCTACGAAGAAGTAAGTAGAAGTATAGATCAGGGTGTTGCAGTGGATGTGATCTATTTGGATTTTGCCAAGGCATTTGATACAGTTCCACACAAAAGATTAGTGTTCAAACTCAAGGAAATCGGTCTCGATGAAAATGCTTGTTCTTGGGTAGAACATTGGCTTAAAAACAGAATACAAAGAGTTGTCGTTAATGGTAAATTTTCAAGCTGGACAGAGGTGGCAAGTGGTGTCCCTCAGGGGTCTGTTCTGGGACCCCTTCTATTTAACATTTTTATAAATGATCTTGAAGACAGCATTGAAAGTCATGTTTCAGTGTTTGCAGATGACACAAAACTTTGTAAAATAATACAATGTGAGCAAGATATTACTTTGCTGCAGAAGGATTTAGATAGACTGGAGGACTGGGCACTCAAATGGCAGATGAAATTTAATGTTGAAAAATGCAAAGTTATGCACTTCGGCGTAAAGAATACACAAGCAACGTATACCCTTAATGGAAGCGAATTAGGGATAACAACACACGAAAAGGACTTGGGAATTGTTATAGACAACAAACTATGCAACAATGTGCAATGTCAATCAGCAGTGGCCAAGGCCAGTAAGGTATTGTCATGCATGAAAAAGGGCATTCATTCTCGGGACGAGAATATCATTTTGCCTCTCTATAAATCACTGGTAAGACCACATATTGAATATGCTGTGCAATTTTGGGCACCTGTTCTAAAGAAGGATATCATGGCACTAGAAAAAGTGCAGAGGCGGGCTACAAAATTAATAAAAGGAATGGAACATATCAGCTAAGAAGAAAGGTTAACAAATTTAAACCTATTTAGTTTAGAAAAACGTCGCCTGAGAGGGGATATGATAACATTATACAAATATATTCGGGGCCAATACAAACCATTGTGTGGAAATCTATTCACAAACCGGACTTTACATAGGACACGAGGCCATGCGTTTAGACTGGAAGAAAGAAGATTTCGTCTAAGGCAAAGGAAAGGTTTTTTTACTGTAAGAACAATCAGGATGTGGAATTCTCTGCCTGAAGAAGTGGTTTTATCAGAGTCCATACAGATGTTCAAACAGCTACTAGATGCATACTTGCAAAGACAGAATATTCAAGGATATAATCTTTCAATGTAGGGTAATAACTGCTTGATTCAAGGATAAATCTGACTGCCATTCTGGGGTCAATAAAGAATTTTTTGTCCTAGCTTGTTGCAAAATTGTGCTTCAAACTGGGTTTTTTTTTTATTTTTATTTATTTTTTTTTTCTCTTTTGGATCAACAGCAAAAAACAGGTGTGAGGAAGGCTGAACTTGATGGACGCAAGTCTCTTTTCAGCTATCTAACTATGTATGTAACTATGTACTAGTGCCCGGGAGCATTTTACAAACACCTCCTTTCTCTGCTAGGATCATATCTAGGGCCATCCTGTTTTGGAAGGTCATCTGGGTGGTGGACTCTAACTGCTCAGCTGTCCCTTGGAGAACATCTCTTGTGTAATTTACAAACCTTTGTTGGTTATAGTATATGTAATTGATCCAATCTATTTTTTTATTGGCAGTAATGATCGGGAAGAGGGACTCAAAACCTGCTGCAACTTGGTCTCTTGCTTTGAATTCGTCTGATACCCCCCTTGGCACACCAATGGAATTTATATATACATGGGGGTCGAAACTGTTTCTTTTAGGGGCATTCCTCCTTGTTCTAATGAGTGAGGGAGACTTACCAAGTGGGTCCTGGGAACCGTCGGGCACAATGTGTAGAGGCATAATAACTTTGGCTAAGGTGCATTCCCCTCGCCATTGGCCTTCCAACCTTGTCCTAATCTTCAGGTCCCCACATAACCAATATATATATATATATATATATATATATATATATCCCAGGGATTGGGTCTGATTCAGTATCAAGGCGGCCGAAACATTGCTATAGGTGGCACAGTACCCACTGGTGAAGTTTCCCACATACCTGCCTTTTCCTTCATATATACCATAGCTCGTATAGTTCCCTTGACATATGGTGATAAGCTCGTCTATGGCACTCTGTGGCTTGTAGCCCTGTGTTCCAACCCACCGCCCCCCAGTAACTACCGTCTTGTCCCCACTATTTATCTGTAGCACATATATATGGATCTTTAGTGAGGGGAATATCCCTATAATAGTGATGTAACCATGATCGTCTGTACGGACAACTAACAATCTCGCAATAGTCAAACGCAAAGGTGGCCACATGTGTGTTGGATGAGTTGTACCAAAATGTAAATACATTATTATCTTTAGTGATGGCTACTTGTTGGGCCTTTGTCTGGCCTAGTAGTGAAAGGATTTACAGGACGATCATGGCTTAGGGCGGTCCACCTCCTCTGGAGCCGGAACCTTCTTGCAGTGGGAAGCGTGTATCCAGGTGTTCTTCCTGCCAATTTAACAGAAGTGGCTGTGACTAGGAGGCCTTGGAAGGCACCATCATATCTTGGATCGAGAGAGTGTTTCCTCATGAATTTCTTAACCACGACCCAATCACCAGGAAGCAATCGATGTGTACCTGTATCTGACTCGGGATCTGGAATGGAAGAAAACACCTGTGCATGGATTTTGGTCAGCGCACGAGAGAGAGCAATTACATAATCAACCAATGCATCAGAGTGGAGTTGGAGTTGTTGGGGGAAATAGCATCCGCGTCTGGCTGCTGATCCGAACAGGATCTCATAGGGGGACAAAGCAAACCTCCCTCCCGGTGTGTATCTTACACTAAACACAGCAATGGGGAGGCTCTCTGGCCATGACAGGTTAGTTTCTTGGGCCATTTTAAGTATTCTAGCTTTCAGGGTGCCATTCATGCGCTCTACCTTACCACTACTCTAGGGGTGATATGGTGTGTGGAATGCAAGGGTCACCCCTAGTGCTGCCCAGTTTTCTTTGGTTACTAATGCAGTGAAGGCTGGTTCCTGATCACTTTCTATTACCTCAGGCATCCCATATCGGCATATTACTTCGGTAAGCAGATGTTTGGCTGTGGTCTTGGCTGTCATGTTGGTGACCGGGTAGGCCTCAGGCCACCCTGAGAAAATGTCTACTATGACTAGTGCGTATTCAAACCGGCCACTCTTTGGCATTTCAATATGGTCAATCTGGATTCTTTGGAAAGGATAGAGGGGTTTGGCCAGATGCTTCTGAGGGGCTTTTTCCATCCTGCCTGGGCTGCATTTGGCACAGATGGTGCAGGATCTGCAGTAGCTGTTTGTTAAGCAAGTAATCCCTGGTGCTTCGTAGTATTTGTTGATCAGGGAGTTCATGAGGGTCTTGGACAGATGCAATGTTCCATGTGCCCACTGGACCACTGCTGGGTACATACTTTTGGGTAAGCAGAACTTGAGGTTATTGGAGTACAACCCGTCTTTAAGGGTTGCCCCTTTCTGTTTCCAGCTTTTTATTTCTTCGGGATCAGCAGTTGCTTGCAGTTCTTTCAAGAGCTTAAGGTCTGTTGGCAGGGTCTGCATGGTGAATATGGGGGTTTCTCCGGTGGACACTCTTCTGTCCACTTCCCGTGGTTCACACGCGGCTTGTTCGGCGGCTTGATCAGCTAGATGGTTGCCTTGTGCTTCATCCGAATTCAGTCTACCGTGGGCCTTTACCTTCAGTATGGCAACTTCTTCAGGGAGGAGTAGGGTATCCATCAGGTCCATGATAGCCATGCTGTGTTTGACCGGTGTGCCAGTTGCTGTGAGGAATCCTTTTGTTTTTGTTGCATATCTTGCATCCGTGTAGATATTGGCGCGTTTTCCTTCAGAGATCTTGCATGCTGTGGTGAGGGCCTGTAGCTCAGCTTCTTGTGCAGACATGGCTGAGGGGAGTGGGGATGCTTGGAGTACTGCATCCACCGTACTGACTGCGAATCCAGTATGGTATCTACCTTGCTCATCGGCATATCTGGAGCCATCTACAACCAAGGTAAGGTCAGGTTCCTGTAAGGCAGTATCATTTACGGTTGGGAGGTGTGTCGTCTCCATCTTCATCTGCTCAAAGCAATCATGAGGTGTGTCCAGATCTTGGTCTGTAGGAGGGGCTTCGGTACATGCATATTCTGTGTGGATTTGGGGAAAGCTGTTTACACCCCAGTCCAGGGTTTGTTTGGTGATACCTTTTTCAGAGAGCTGGGTCTGGTCCTCAGTGCTCCATAATTTGGCCATAGGGCCAAGTTCTTTCCACGAGGTCTGGGAGGACCTGGCTAGGGAGATGTGTGGGACAGCTGAGTCCCAGTGATGATATAGATTAGCAGCTTCCGAGGGCAAGAGGACTAGGGCCATACTGTTTCCTTTGGAATCAGGTACAGGTCCGTTACGGTGAGTGTTGCCTCCACCAACTGCATCAGGTCTTCCTCATAGTGGGGGTCGGTTCCTGGGGTGAATTTGTACCATAGGGTGCAGTGGAGGGAAGTCTGAGTGACATGTGTGATAGGGGGCATGACTCGGGTCAGAAGATCTGGAAAAAGGTGTGAACCTGGGTCTAGGTCTAGGCTATACTGATAGTGTCCAGATTCCCCCTTGGGAAGCGGGAGAAGAGTGGATGGGAGTAACACCTCTGCATGGACACGTTGTCTGGGAGTAGGAGGTGGCGGGCAGCAGAGAGATGTTTGGGCTGGACTTGGTTGAGGATGGCAGCAATGTCATGAGGGGCAAGGATGACAAGATGATGACCAAGTACCATATCATTGGTCTTATCAATGAGGGCATGTGCTGCAAATACTGCTCTGAGGCAGGAGGGGCCTCCTCTAGCCACAGGGTCTAGTTGGCAAGAGTAATAGCCAATGGGACGCTGGCGTGAGCCGTGAGACTGAGTGAGGAACCCAGTGGCATGTCCCTGTCTCTCTGACATGAACGTCTTAAAGGGTTTCGGTAGTCGGGGAGGCCCAGGGCCGGGGCAGAGGAGATGGCACGTTGCAGGGCATAGAAACTGTTAGAGCCTCGGGGACAGGTAAAAGGGTTCAGACTTAAGGGCCTCATAAAGGGGTTGCATGAGGAGGGAGGCCTCCAGGATCCAGGCCATGAAATAGGAGATCAGGCCTAGGAAAGCATGGGAAGGTTTACGGGCTGTAGGGGGAGCAATGGCCTTGATTGCTTTTACCCGGTCCCGGGTAAGGTGGCGGGCCCATGTGAGAGGCAGAGACCTAGGAAAACCAGAGAGGGTAGGCACCATTGTAGTTTCTGCTTGAAGGCTTTGCATCCTTGCTCCGCGAGAAAGCATAGGAGATCTTCAGAAGCTCAGCAGTAGGGAGTTTATCAGCACATAGGAGGAGGTCATCCACGTATTGAAGCAGGACCACATCGGTGTGGGCCTTTTGCCATGAGTCCAGGATCGAAGCCATAGCTCTTGCAAACTTGCTGGGAGAGTTTTGTGCACCTTGAGGCATGACAGTCCAGGTGTATTGCTGGCGTTCAGGGGTGAAGGCAAATAGATATTGGCATAAAGGATCCAGAGGTACACTGAAGAATGTGTTAGCTAGATCCACCACTGTGAAGTACTTTGAGGTAGGAGGGACCCCTGACAGGAGTGTGTGCGGGTTAGGCACAATGGGAGTTTCTAGAATGGTAGTTTTGTTAACAGCACGGAGGTCCTGAACCATCCTGTACTTCTCTGGTTCCCCATTTGCGGTTTTCTTTTCACGGGGAACAGGGGAGTGTTACAAGGAGACACACAGGGGACCAAGGCATTATTTGACATTAAGGTCTTAACCTGTTGAGAGATGGCAAGGGCTTGGGCAGGCTTCAGAGGGTATTGCGGTTTACGAGGCAGGCTGGCCCCTGGGATTAGCTTCACTAGGACTGGAGGGACATGGAGGCATCCAATGACCTCTGGGCCTGTTAACCACAACTTGGGAGGTACTCTGGCTAAGGCACTGGGGAGGTGTCTGGCACCAATATATTCCTGACAGGGTCCTCTATGTGGAGCAGGAGGGGTAGGGAGCAAAGGGCTGATGTATCATCAGCAGATAGGGGAGAAGACAATTGAATGAGTCCATCTGGGGTGAAGGTGATTGAGGCCTGCAAGCGGGAGAGAACATCTGCACCCAGCAGGTTTAGAGGGCAGGTTGAGGATACCACAAAGCGGGCCAGGAGGTCAGGGAAGGAGCCAACCTTCAAAGGCAGGGTTAGTGGGCTATTGCGAGGGGTACCATCCACTCCTATGCAGGAGACATCAATATTGGACAGGAATGAGGAGTCAGGCAGGTCTTGTTCTCTAATGACGCATCTGGCTGCGCCTGTATCAACTAAAAAGGTGGTCGGGTGGCCTTCTATAGGCAGGACTACCGTGGCTAGGGGCCCCCCTTTATCCCCTGAAGACACTGCCATGACAGGGGAATGTGACACAGGTTTGCCAGCTTCCTAGCACAGGAAATCCAGGTGAGCTTGGTCAGGGCTAGCGGAGGGGCGACTGGCTGCGGGGAGGCTGGCTGTGGGGTAGGGCTGTCTCCCATCCCGGGGGGGAGCCTGTCTAGGGGCTCTTGAGGCGCTAGACTCCCTTTTGAAATGACCCGGTTTTCCACAGTTAAAACATTGTCTGGGAGCGGGAACAGGGGCGGAAAGAGTGTGCATAAGGGGGGGAGTGGGGGAATAGAAAGTTCCGTCAGCTCTAAGGACGGGATAGAGCTGGGTGTGAGCTATAGGGGTGGTGGGTGTCAACACTGGTGGTAAGGGAGTGGTCACGGAGGCTGGGCCAAACTCCTTCCCTTTGTGCCAGGCACTATCATAAGGCGGTGGCTGACATGTGCTTTCAACATTACAAATGCCTTCGTGATATACATATAATGTGAGGCATATTAGTCATAATAGGTAGTATTTCTTAAAGATTACAGTACAGAGAATCATAAAGCATATGCAGCAGGTGGTGCACTGGATCCTTTAGAGTACACTGTAGCAAGCAAAAGTTCGAGTACAGCGCAAAATTAAACATATGTTGGACCGCTGAAAATGTAGATGTTGCTCTCTAATTTACAAACAAAATTATATTTACAGTATGCATCCTCTGCAACAAACACACAGGGCGGGGAAAATGTGGTGCTTGATGTTTTACACAGTTAATCCTTTGTTCAACAGCATTTTTCCTGTCTTTTTTTAAGATGCTTTGTACCATGAGAAATACAGTGTCGTAGAAAAGTAACAGTGGGAATGCATGCCTGTAGTTTGGCCTTGGTAGCTTTGCACCCTGCTTGTGCCAAAAATGTAATAAAGACAGGGTGTGTGCACAGTGCATGACTCCTGATCAGGGCTGTCGATTTCCTATGGGGAAGCAGCAGTATCTTGTGAGGGAGGGGTAAGCGGGGGCGCTGCTGCTACAGCTTGAGGTGAGAAGGACATTTACAGTTTCGTTTGATGTGTCCCTTTCTGCCACAGTTCCAGTATTCTACTTGCTGGCGGCTAATGGCCTGTCTGGGGGGCAGTCACAGCCATAAGGGCTGTTAATGTCTTGCATGTATTAGAATTAGCCTCTACCCCCATGGCTACTTTAACTGTAATGCAGTGTGCAGGGGGGGGGGGTGTAAACCATCCATAAAACAAGTAACAAAATGTCTGATAGACAGGGGGTCTGCTTCAGAGTATCCTAACAAGTCCCAGCCTATCTGAAGGCGGGCAAAAATCTTCCCACTGATTCCTCTTTACCTTGCACAGTATCAGTGCGTCCCACCAAGGTTTAGGACATTCACATCTTGGGCAAATCTAGTAAGATTTCTGAGTATCTGGATTAGTAGTAGAAACAGAGGCCTTCCTCACTGCCTCTTCATCTTCTCTTTCTTTCACTATATCACATGCTAAACTACCCTTACTGGGTTTCTCAAACTTCTGTCCCATCCTCTCTAATCAAGATGCAACAAGATAGAGTAAAACAGGAAAGAGAACATCTACAGTGCTCGACTGCCACGGAGGTTACCCTGCGTGCATCTTCCCAAAACGTAGACTAGTCACTGGGTCCGCCCACCCAAGGTGGCCGCAGACTGGAGCAGGGCGAGTAGTGTGTGAGCAAACACTTCTCTCAACAAAGTATACACGAGGAAAGACACAAACTTACACTTATTGCAAACAAAGACAAGAAACATATACAATTAACCCCTTCATGTATTTCTCTAAAAAAAAACAAAGATATACTCGAGATATTTATACAGACCCTGCACTATGTGCGTTCCCGACGCCCTCTGCAATGCCGTGTGCTTTACCGTGCTACGGCTGTACCTTGCAGAAGTTTGACCACGTCAATTTATCCCTGTGAAATTCCCTCCCATAATCTATCTTTCCCTTATACAAAATACATTCAGACCCAGGCGGCAGATAGCCAGTATACAGGTTCTATACAAAGAGACTCTGGGCAATTTATTTACCTGTCTTTGGTGCCCTCCGGCAGCCGACACAGACACGGAGACACGCCAGTCACAGAGACAGGATATATAGGTAAGGTACTAACACAGTCATTACCGTACATCAGAGGTGATCAGTCTTCCCCCGGCGTCTTCTAGGTCGGCTGTCCGCTGGGACAAAACCCGGACCCCCACGTTGGGCGCCAAATTGTTTTGGACCAGACCAAGTGTCTGCCTGAGTATCTGCCCCTGTCCAGATTTTAAGAATGAGAAGCGTGCACGCTGAAGAAATCACACTGACACGAAAGTTCAGATAAATTAAAACTTCCAACTGTATTTAAGTCCTTAATTTGGATGTGCTTCCTCCAAGATGTTGGTGTCGTTGGCTGGGAGGGGGGAAGGGGTAGTCCATCCTGTCACACGAGTGCTTTGTTCGATGGGAGGGAGTGCTCTAGCTGCCGTTTTGAGTAAGAAATGAGCACGTGTACATATAACAAATAGACATTTTACATACATTTATTTCTATCCATCACAACTATATGTACTGATATTACAAAGCCACCAGTTTTGTTTTTTGTATTTTTATTTTACTTGGGTAAAAAACAGTTTGCACATTCTTGTTCCTTAGACTTGGAATTTAAAGGGACACTCTAGGCACCAGAACCACTGCAGATTAATGTAGAAGTCTCAGTTCTCTCGACACTTGGTTGTCAGAGTGCTCTAATTGCTTGGGTTACTAGCCAACCAACCAGATATCTCTTCATATTTCAAAGCGTGGGAAATTTTCCCAAGCTTTATGTTTGCTGTCATAGTGTGGGATAGCCTATAGAAGGGTTTTCCCCGCTCTCAGACCTCATTCTGTGGCGAGCATGGGTGAAGATGGATTATTTCTTAATGCAGCATGTTTTTCATTTTTTCCAGCACACACTTCTGGAGGGGGGGAGGGGATATCAAGCTTGCATTACCAATACATAGAGATAGTCATTAAAAAAAAAAAATACAAATAATCAAGCAACCAACTTTGCAATTATTAGACCAATTGAGATAGACTGACACGAAGACATTATAGGTGTCAAGGAAATTATGGTGGATTTGGCAACCCTAGGATCACAGGTTTGATGCAATATATGATCAAAAGTGATTGATGGCAACTTGAGGAATTTCAGATGAAAGATTGGGCAGCTGTGAGAGCTAAAGGACCCAGGGAGTTAAAATAAGATGAATCAGTAGGTATATTTGTGCGGTATGGAGCAAGTTGAATTTTGTGTCTTCGTGGTGTTACTATGGAAAAGGAATTGGAAAATGCACCTTTTTCATGAAATGTGCCTTTTTCTCGAAGTACGTCCAGATTGCAATTTCTGTTAACAATGCTTTAGAGTAGACTACCAGCACCATAACCACTGCAATATATTTGGTGAGGGAGATCGCCTGAAGCTCTCGGCCAATTTGCTAGCCCTACGCTGCAGGAATTAGCTCAGGAGAGATACCAGAAGATCCTTAGGAGGAGCTAAGGTAGATGCAGGGAGTGGCACCCACAGGACCCCTATTAAGAAGTCATATTGTTACATATCACCGTTATTCCTTAGTGGCCTGAGGCACTCCTGGCACTATAACCACTCCAGTGCTCTTTTGTGATTATAGTGCTTGGAGTGTTGAGATCACTGTCAGTGATTCCTCTTCTCTTCCTCTCTCAAAAGTTGTTTTTTCTTTTCTTTATTTCCAATCTAGTTTCTTTAAAACACAAGGTAAAGTAGGGACTCCTTTGTCTTATGTGTTATTCCTACGCTTAACCTTCTTTGACCAAAGGAGGAGCTTAAGTCTGCTCCATTTCCTGTGGTCAAAGAAATTTTCCCCCAATGCTTCATTCGCTGTTTGAACATCCTGATATTTAGACTAGGGCACCGTCGAATTCACCAGATTTCGTCCAAACAGAACATGTACAGTTTGTCCATTCGTGTGAGGACAAAATTTGTGCATTGAATGAAATTCCGATCTGGTCAGTGCCGCAGCTTCATCTTGCAGCCGCTTCGTAGATAAACCCTAATTCCCATAGTATTAGGGAGCTATCTACTATAAGGCTGAAAGATCAAAATTATCCTTTCGGCAAACTTTACTAATACTAAGTAAAAATAACGTAGTAATAGTAAATAAGGAAGATTGGAATCTCCCTTCTGCTCCTACTCGCTACGCTGCGAGTAGGGGCATGTCTACTAAACAGTGAGCCCTAATCCAATAAATAATGGGGGGATGACAAAAAGCCCTCCCGCGCTCGCACCTACTTACTGTTTGTCACCTCCCCCAGCCCCCCAACCATGAGCGGCAGGTGAGGGCCCTTAAATGACAAGGAGGAGGACCTACTGTCTTTTCCGTTGGCCCCTACTCACTGGCGGTGGGTAGTGGCTAAATGTAAAATTAACCCCCACCCCTTGGTGAATAGGGTCCCCAAGCCTCTAGTCACCCCTTCTCCAATAAAATAAATCCCTATCTACTTCCTCACCCTAAAATAGTGAGGGGGTGGAGTATAAAATTAACAACTTGTAAATGAAAAAAAATCATACTTACCATTAGATTGGTAAATCTTGAGCCCTTAGCCCTTAAGATAATCTAATGGTAAGTATGATTTTTTTTTTCATTTACAAGTTGTTAGTTTTATACTCCACCCCCTCACTATTTTTGTCACTTAGGGCTTCCACCCGCTGCTCATGGGTGGGGCCAGGGGAATGGGAGACAGTAGATTCCCTCCCCCTTTGTTACTTCATGGGGAGAGCAGAGGGGACCCTAGGTCCCCTGTTTAGTTAAATAGCCCCCACTCGGGGAGCACAGGTGAGGGTTGGGGGGACACTATGTTCCCTTCAAATAATTAATTTAATAGATGCCTAACCGTGGGGGCATGGGGGACCTGTGCTTATTGGATTCGGGGGGCTCCTTTTTTTTTTTTTTACAACAGTGAGCAGCCCCTACTAGCGGCATCGCAAGTAGGGTCATTAGGGAGATTTTAATCTCCCTATTGCCAAAATGGGGGTCATATTGACCCCCTTACAATGATGGGGGGCGTGAGAGGGTTTAGGAAACTTTTTTTTTACATATAACATGAGAGAGAGCCACGAGCTTCTTCCTTATAATAAACTAAATGAACTAATATAGAAATTCAGTTTTCATTCGTTTGTTTGAAATTTCTATACATTTATTCGTCTTTCTGACGAATGAACAAATAGCCGAAATTCACATCCGACTTTCGGACATTAGTCCTTTCCCGGGCAAGTGCGGAAATTTTACAGTGCTATCTAAAGTGGGCAGTTGATGTGTCTCGCAGGGCCTTCACCTGCCCACACAAAAGAGGCGGTGCCCAGCACCTAGGTTCAGGCATTTAATAAACAATTATTAAAACATTAAATGGGGCGCCTAGGGGCATTTGGGGGTGACTAGAGGGACAATAACATGTAGTGGAGTCAGGAGGGGCATTAAAAAAAACCAAAAAAACAGTGCGGCCATGACAGTGCCGCTTTAAGCAACACTGCAAGGCCTATTAGTACTACAATCTAGTGTAATAGATATGGTGCAAGGAGTACCCTGGCGCTCTCCCAGTGTTATTTGTGAAATTGTTTTAGTATGGTTTGACAACTTACTTGGGAATCCAGGCTATTCAGCTAAGCCCAGTCGAATTACAACTGCACTTATTGGCTGAGAACCTTCAGCTGTTACTCCCAGTCGAGTACAGTCTTTCATGGCTTTACTTAGCTCAGTAGAGCAAGGATTGTATGAAGTCAGCAGAGAAGAAAACTGGAAGAGTGATTGTCTCAGTGGTGAAGTGCAAATATCCAATAGGAAAACCTGCCTGTCAGGGTAAATGATATGATATGACGAGTGTGACATAGTAACACAGTAATTTCTTTTTGACTCCATAATGGCAATCAGATTTCTTCTTGGATCAACACCCCACATACACTAATTATGTGTACATTCAGAAATTTGATTTACATAAGTCATATATCAGAAATACAGTGTTGACATTGTTAATATTATGGATTGGATCAACTGATTGTAAATAACTCACATAAAAACTAACCTACCCCTGTTTACCTCCCTCTTCTGTATGTTTTTATCACCCACTGCCCCTCCCTCCTACCCAGAAGACAGTCTGAGGGGGCTGGTGTGTACAGGTGCTACCAGTGTGAGTAACCTATGTTTGCCCTGAAACTCCTGCTTGGACGCACTCAGCCCATTGTCCCGTCCTTTTGTACCTCGATTTCCCCCCCCCCCCCATCCCAACTACCCAGGAAGGCGCTTTTTGGAGAGAAGTGACTACCGCTTGAGACTCACAGTCGCTCCCTATAACCACCAGAGAGCTCCCCTTCCATAGCCCCACGGTAATTCACAGAGGAATAGCCCCGACCTCTTGGAACCCTTTTCGGTCAAACTTGTTACAGTGCTTGGCTACAACTTTAAGGCGATGGCGTTCGGGCAATACCCCATGGATCCGAGCACCCATTCTGTGAAAATATCACTTGGATCCATGTGGTAATGACCTTTTGGGGGATATATGATATGATATGATATGTGGGGATACGTTGATGTTTAATGTGTGTTTTGGGGGTATTTCTATTCTGCACTCTTTGTATCCAGGAGATAATTGGTTTACTGAGGACTAACTCAATTATCTCCCAGACACAGAGATGCTTGGGCGGGTTTACTGTTTTGTGAATAGGGACTCCATGCTGGGGGTCGTGTATATAACCAGGTGACTTGGCCTAATAAAAACAGTTGTTTAGTACCCTTCATAAAGTCTCGACTGATGTTTGAGTATGTGCTTGAGATGCTAGCTTGTACAGTGCTGCTACTCATATCACTATTAGTTAGCCAGCTTAGAACAATTCAGTAGATTATTCAAGTCTCACTTACCTGCCTTCAGCTGAGCTCCACATGAGGGGACTCACATGAAGGAGTGATGTGAGGTTGCAATGTTGCGCCTCATTGGCTGGCAGCTGGAGTTTCCGGATGCTGAAGATGACTTGCTGTGATTAGGAGGGGTGAGTAAGGAATTGGTAAATTACAAGGCCGATATCAATTATCAGAAATATGCCAAATATTGACTCTAATAATCGACGGAACCAATAATCAGTCTATCCCTAACTGTTGCTGGAAATGGATGATTTGTTTTAATGGAATAGCTCCATAGGCATACAGAGGCCTATTATCATCAGCCATCTGTCATGTGTTCCAATGGCACATTGTGTTTGCTAATCCACGTTTATCATTTAAAAAGACTTGATGAAGACAAAGAATTGATGATTAGAAAACCCTTTTGCAATTATGCTAACACAGCTGAAAACTGCCAGTTAAATAAGTTATAAAACTGGCCTTTATTAGACTAGTTGAGTATCTGGAGCATCAGCATGTAGGTTCGATTACAAGCAATGATGGCCAGAAACAACGAACATTCTTCTGAAACTTGTCAATCTATTCTTGTTCTGAGAAATCAAGGCTATTCCATTCAAAAAATTGCCAAGAAACTGAGGCTCTTGTACAACGATATGTACTACTGCCTTTACAAAACAGTGAGAAATGTCTCTAACCTCAATGGAAAGAGGAGTGGGAGGCCAGATGCACAACTGAACAAAAGGACAAATACATTAGAATGTGTAGTTTGAGAAACAGCTGCCTCACAGGTTCTCACCTGGTAGCTCCATTAAATAGTACCAGCAAAACATCAGTCTCAATGTCAACAGAGAAGAGGTGACTCTGGGATGCTGGCCTTCTAGACACAGTTGCAAATAAAAAGTGAAATCTCAGACTGAGCAATAAAAAGAAAATATTAAGATGTGCAAAAGAAGTCAGACACTGGATGGGGGGAAATTGGAAAAAGTTTTATGAACAGACTAATCTGAGCTTGAAATGTTTAGATCACAAATTCATGAGACGTAGACCAAATGGAGTGGTACTTAACGCTATCTGTCAAACATGGTGGAGACAATAGATGGTCTGGTGGTGCTTTGGTTGTAGTAAAGTGGTATATTTATGTAGGGTTAATGGGACCGTGAAGAAGGAAGGATATCACTCCATTTTGCAATGCAATGCCTGTGGTCAGAGTTTGATTGGAGCCAATTTTCGCCTACCACAGGACTAGAACGCAAAGCACAGCTCCAAACTTTGCAAGAACTATTTAGGCTGTTGTGGGAGCAGCTTGACTGTATGGTACATAAGAAGTACCTATCGAGCCTATCCAATTTGTGGTAGGTTCTTTAGAAAGCATGGGGTGTAAATATCTTCAGATTACCTCAACAAACTGACAACTAGAATGCCGACGCACTCCAAAAATAGGATGGACGTTTTTGCCGATATTATTCACCAAAGAGGATATGGCGTCTTATTTTGTGGATCGGAAATGACGTCACACGCCATATATGTTTTACAAAACAGTAAAACATATCACAACGATGATATCGTCGGTGAAAGTGCATTTTTTTTGCCTTTTTTACACACAAACGGCACTTTGACTGACAATATAAGTGTTGTGATACATTTTACTGTTTTGAAACACTAATATTTGTGTTCCGCGGAGTCTCGCAAGTAAAACCGAACCCCCCATGTACAAGTTTTATGTTTTTTTCAAAAGTTAGAGAGTCAAATATAAGGCTTGCATTTCCTTTTTTTTAAATTGAAATTTGCCAGATTGGTAATGTTGCCTTTGAGACCGTATGGTAGCCCAGGAATGAGAATTACCCCCATGATGGCATACCATTTGCAAAAGTAGACAACCCAAGGTATTGCAAATGGGGTATGTCCAGTATTTTTAGTAGCCACGTAGTCACAAACACTGGCCAAAATTAGAGTTCAAATTATTTTTTTATATTTTTCACACACAAACAAATATGAACGCTAACTTTGGCCAGTGTTTGTGACTAAGTGGCTACTAAAAAAGACTGGACATACCTCATATTGAATACCCTGGGTTGTTTACTATAAAAAAAATATGTACATGTGAGGTGTGATTCAGAGATTTATGACAGATAACAGTGTTACAATGTCACTATTGATACATTTTAAAAATATATATTTTGTGCACAAAATGAACATACAGCTTCAGTACGCCACAACAGCGGTTCCAAGGTATATAGGAATACATTATTCAAGACAAATTGTGACGTTCGAAAATTAGGCACATTTTTGCTATTATTGAGCTGGCGTTTAGTGTTAGTTAGGTTGATCATAAGTAGTCAGATACGTGTTATGTAGCTTACACATTAGTTATAAGAACTGCGAGTTGATTTAGACATATTTGCTAGGTAAGAAAAGTTTAACAAACCACTGGTACCTATACTGCCCTGCCAAGGCTGAGGTAAGTAAGGCAAGCATGGTAAAGTGAAAGAAAAACAAAGGCATAAACTAAGAGAGAAAACCTGAGTTGAATCACATAACCAAGTGAGTATTTAGGTGAGATGCACATCATATCTTATGCTGTGGTAATTATGCTATACAATTAGAGTCTGGTCATGCACTGGAGTATCAGGTTTTTTGGCAACTTGATATCAGACTGTCCCCAATTCATAAGTACTTCACCCAATTCCCTGACTGGGCACAGCTCGGAGGTTGCCGCTAAGTCCATCAGGCCGGGCCCAGTGGCAACCCCTGTGGGGAGTACTCTTCCACTCTCTGCCCCTGCCAGATACTGGGATCTGTGCAGCAGGGCAGTAGTCATAGGTGGCAGCACGTTGGGAGCAAGGCAGGATCACCCTCCAACCCCAGGCCGGTAGAGAGGCCGACATCATCAGTCACGGACCCGGTAACCCTTACGGGCTTTGTGTCCTCTGACTCTGAGGCGCTGTCGTGCCAGGTCTTTGCCTCCAAAAGGGTGGGTGGAAGATCCACAAGGCACCTGTTTGCATTGGCGGAGGGTCTTCGGGCTCTGTGGTTGACGCTGGAGGGCTTTTCCCCGGGGGGCTCTCGGCCCAGAAAGGCTGTTCATCGCTTGTTTGTGAGTAGTTAATGGCTTGCCCAGGGGAGATACCCTCTTCCTTGCCACAGTGCTCTTTTCGGCTATAGTAGGCATCTGTAATGCCTTTTGCATGCGGGCCTGTAGTGATGCCCAGAAAGCATTGAAGATTTCATCCAAGTGCTGTATGCTCTGCTTAACTGGTTGCTGCTCTGGGCCCAGGACCTGTGTGTCCAGGGGAGAGGCCGTCGCCATCTTGGGCATAATGAGTTGTTGCAATGGGTCTCGAGGTTGGTGCCAAGGTAGTGTGCCTTATTACAAGGTGAGCTCAGCTGGGACCGGGGTAACCCCCACCGCTCCAGGGGGGGGGGTGGGGGGGGGGACAGGGAACGGAGCTCCGTCCACCACAGAGTCTGCTAGGTTCCCGGCAGGGAGGTTGGCCGCCACTCCCAATCAGGTCCCGCTAGGCCGCAAGTGCTACAAGCTGATATTCCGTCCCTTTAAGGCACATGAAACCACTGTTTGGTCTCCGGTAGCCTCTCTGCACCCCCTGTGGGCGATATACCTCAATTTAGTTAGCTGTGAGCTAGTATTTCAAGTGTTTTTCCGAATTTGTAAGGAGAGCTCAGCTATCATGCATCCGTTCACTACGGCGGCTAAGCCCCGCCCCCTTTAAAAAAATATATTTTGAAACAGCAATGTCCTACTTGTACTTATAGCCCTATAACTTGCAAAAAAAAAGCTAAGAACATGTTAACATTGGGTATTTCTAAACTCAGGACAAAATGTAAAAACTATTTAGCATGAGTATTTTTTTGGTGGTTGTAGATGCGTAACAGATTTTGGGGGTCAAAGTTAGAATTTTTTTATTTTTTATTTTTTCATCATAATTTTTTTTATTTGTAGTAAATTATATAATATGATGAAAATAATGGTATCTTTAGAAAGAACATTTAATGGTGAGAAAAACAGTATATATGAATAATGAAATGTCAGACAGTCCCCCTGCTGGTGGGAAAGTAAAAAAAAAAAAATATTAAACATGTTTAAAATAAAATAAAATAAATGTATTTATTTATATATGTATATATATATATATATATATATATATATATATTATATATTATATATCTAATATATATACATCATATATATATGTAACGTGATACGTAATGTATTTTAATGTTAATATAAGTACATATATTAATCGTAAAATACACTTAGAATGATGTTACATATATATAAGATATATATATTATATACATAATATATATATATATATATATATATTTAAAAATCCATATGAAATAGGCTGCTCTCCGGGCTTAAAAGTTCCAATCTTTATTTAAAGTTGATTAAAATTGCGACCAACGTTTCGGTCCCCGCTCGGGACCTTCTTCAGGGTCAAATTTCAACAGGACAATACATCACAATACAAATACTGACAATATATACCATTACTAATTAAGTAAATAACTCACCAGAGTATTTGCCGCCGAGACCGCCATCACCAAGTTTACTTCCGGGTATGCGCGCGCACCTCTAAACGTGCCCCGCCTCCCGTAACGTGATCGTGCGTGCTTAGCCTCCTGGGTGACCGGAAACTGCGGTTTCCATAGTGATGAATAAACAGTAGTGAATTATGAATGAATCAATTGTATGTTCCCATATAAAAATACTATTAGGGGAACATAGTTATTAAGTGCTCAAAGTGTATATTATTCATGAATTTATCTAATATTAAGGTGCTTGAAGTAAAGTGCTCACTAGGTAGCCGATATTTGTATATAAAGTGCCAAGTGCAAAAAATTAAAAACCTACCAAATCAGTGCTAAAGTGAACATCACTGAATTAAAGTGCTACCAGAGTGCAAGGTTTATGATATAAGACACACCATTACTTGCAAAACTCCTTATGTGGTTTATAAATTGGTATGCCCGTGTGGTTTACACTACATGGGAAAAACTGAAACACCCCTATGTATGAGGATTAGGGGCCACCGATCAAGCATTAGGTTGGCGTATAGGGATGGACAAACGGATAAACCGGTTGCTCAGCACTTTTTGGATAAGAAGCACCCTTTGGCAGCCCTTAAAGCGGCACTGTCATGCCGAATCCCGTTTTTTTTTTTTAATCCCCCTCCCGCCTCCACTACATCCAATCGACCCCCTAGTCACCCCCAAATGCCCCTAAGCCCCCCACATTACATTTTTTTTATTCTTTATCTTCTGCCGCCATCTTTGTGTGGGTAGGTGAAGTCCCTGTGGGACACGTCATCTACCCACACTACACAGACTGTAAGATTCCCGCACATGCCCAGTGAAACACCTGGACATGCGAACGGGAATTTCACCTATTCATTCATCAGACAGACGAATGAATGAATAGAAAAAATCAGATGAACAAACTAACACTGTGTATCAGTGTTAGTTTGTTCGTTCAGTTTATTACAAGGAGGGAGCTACCGGCGCGCAGCTCCCTCCTTGTAATATGTAACTATAGAAGCGGCAGGGAGCTGAGCTCCCCATCTCTTCATAAGCCCCCAGGTCCCCCCCCTTACTCTATGGGGGTCAATATGACCCCCATAATAGCACAAGGGAGATTAAAATCTCCCCAATGCCCCTACTCGCTATACCGCGAGTAGGGGCATGTCCACTAAACAGTGAGCAGCCTGTGGCTGCTCACTGTAAAAAAAAAATGGTAATAAGGGGCCCTAATAAAACAATAAGGGGGGGGGGACCTACTGTCCTCCCCCCCGGCCCCCACCCCTGCGCAGTGGGTGGGGGCCCTAATAAAACAATAAGGGGGGGGGACCTACTGTCCTCCCCCCCTGGCCCCCACCCCTGAGCGGTGGGTGGGGGCCCTAATAAAACAATAGGGGGGGGACCTACTGTCCTCCCCCCCTGGCCCCCACCCCTGAGCGGTGGGTGGGGGCCCTAATAAAACAATAAGGGGGGGACATACTGTCCTCCCCCCCGGCCCCCACCCCTGCGCGGTGGGTGGGGGCCCTAATAAAACAATAAGGGGGGGACCTACTGTCCTCCCCCCCGGCCCCCACCCCTGAGCGGTGGGTGGGGGCCCTAATAAAACAATATGGGGGGGACCTACTGTCCTCCCCCCGGCCCCCACCCCTGAGCGGTGGGTGGGGGCCCTAATAAAACAATTAGGGGGGGACCTACTGTCCTCCCCCCGGCCCCCACCCCTGAGCGGTGGGTGGGGGCCCTAATAAAACAATTAGGGGGGGGGACCTATTGTCCTCCTCCCGGCCCCCACCCCTGCGCGGTGGGTGGGGGCCCTAATAAAACAATAAGGGGGGGACCTATTGTCCTCCCCCCCGGCCCCCACCCCTGAGCAGTGGGGGGGGCCCTAATAAAACAATATGGGGGGGACCTACTGTCCTCCCCCCCGGCCCCCACCCCAGCGCCGTGGGTGGGGGCCCTAATAAAACAATATGGGGGGGACCTACTGTCCTCCCCCCCGGCCCCCACCCCTGCGCGGTGGGTGGGGGCCCTAATAAAACAATTAGGGGGGGGACCTACTGTCCTCCCCCCCAGCCCCCACCCCTGCGCGGTGGGTGGGGGCCCTAAATGACCCCCCCCACATCAAGATGACTAGGGGTCCCAAGCCCCTAGTCACCCCCCACCCAAAACATTCTATCCCCTACCTACCCCCCTCACCCTAAAAATAGTGAGGGGGGAATAAAATAACTAACCTGTAAAAAAAAAAAATTAAACTTACCATTTGACGTCTTCTTTTTTCTAAATTCTTCTTTCTTCAGCCCCCCAAAAGGCCAAATAAAAATCCATCATACCCGTCGCAATATAAAAAAAAAAAAAAAAAACGAGCGCAAACAAAAATTAATCCATGTTCACCCATGGAGGGCACGCCGCATACTGAGCTCCGCAGGGCGGGTCAAGGCTTATAAAGCCTTGTCCCGCCCTGCAATTAGGCTTAGAAAACACTGATTGGTTGGTTTAAGCCAATCAGAGTGCTCTGTGTCATTTTACACAGTGTGGGAAAATTCTAAAGAACTTTCCCACCTGTGTAAAATGACAGATCACTGTGATTGGATGGTTTTCAAGCCATCCAATCACAGTGCTCTGTGTCATTTTACAAGCATGGGAAAATTCCAAAGAACTTTCCCACGCTTGTAAAATGACACAGAGCAGTGTGATTGGATGGATTTCAAGCCATCCAATCACAGTGCTCTGTGTCATTTTACACAGCGTGGGAAAATGTAACTTTCCCACGCTGTGTAAAATGACACAGAGCACTGTGATTGGATGGTTTGAAATCCATCCAATCACAGTGCTCTGTGTCATTTTACAAGCGTGGGAAAGTTCTTTGGAATTTTCCCACGCTGTGTAAAATGACACAGAGCACTCTGATTGGCTTAAACCAACCAATCAGTGTGTTCTAAGCCTAATTGCAGGGCGGGGCAAGGCTTTATAAGCCTTGACCCGCCCTGCGGAGCTCAGTACACGGCGTGCCCTCCATGGGTGAAGATGGATTAATTTTTGTTTGCGCTCGTTTTTTTTTTGTTTGTTTTTTTAAGTGCGACGGGTATGATGGATTTTTATTTGGCCTTTTGGGGGGCTGAAGAAAGAAGAATGTAGAAAAAAGAAGACGTCAAATGGTAAGTTTAATTTTTTTTTTTACAGGTTAGTTATTTTATTCCCCCCTCACTATTTTTAAGGTGAGGGGGGTAGGTAGGGGATAGAATGTTTTGGGTGGGGGGTGGGTGACTAGGGGCTTGGGACCCCTAGTCACCTTGATGGGGGGGTGTTCATTTAGGGCCCCCACCCACCGCGCAGGGGTGGGGGCCGGGGGGGGAGGACAGTAGGTCCCCCCCTAATTGTTTTATTAGGGCCCCCACCCACCACGCAGGGGTGGGGGCCGGGGGGAGGACAGTAGGTCCCCCCCCCCATATTGTTTTATTAGGGCCCCCACCCACCGCTCAGGGGTAGGGGCCGGGGGGGAGGACAATAGGTCCCCCCTTATTGTTTTATTAGGGCCCCACCCACCGCCTGTGGCTGCTCACTGTAAAAAAAAATGGTAATAAGGGGCCCTAATAAAACAATAAGGGGGGGGGGACCTACTGTCCTCCCCCCCGGCCCCCACCCCTGCGCAGTGGGTGGGGGCCCTAATAAAACAATAAGGGGGGGGGACCTACTGTCCTCCCCCCCTGGCCCCCACCCCTGAGCGGTGGGTGGGGGCCCTAATAAAACAATAAGGGGGGGGACCTACTGTCCTCCCCCCCTGGCCCCCACCCCTGAGCGGTGGGTGGGGGCCCTAATAAAACAATAAGGGGGGGACATACTGTCCTCCCCCCCGGCCCCCACCCCTGCGCGGTGGGTGGGGGCCCTAATAAAACAATAAGGGGGGGACCTACTGTCCTCCCCCCCGGCCCCCACCCCTGAGCGGTGGGTGGGGGCCCTAATAAAACAATATGGGGGGGACCTACTGTCCTCCCCCCGGCCCCCACCCCTGAGCGGTGGGTGGGGGCCCTAATAAAACAATTAGGGGGGGACCTACTGTCCTCCCCCCGGCCCCCACCCCTGCGCGGTGGGTGGGGGCCCTAATAAAACAATAAGGGGGGGACCTATTGTCCTCCCCCCCGGCCCCCACCCCTGAGCAGTGGGGGGGGCCCTAATAAAACAATATGGGGGGGGGACCTACTGTCCTCCCCCCCGGCCCCCACCCCAGCGCCGTGGGTGGGGGCCCTAATAAAACAATATGGGGGGGACCTACTGTCCTCCCCCCCGGCCCCCACCCCTGCGCGGTGGGTGGGGGCCCTAATAAAACAATTAGGGGGGGGACCTACTGTCCTCCCCCCCAGCCCCCACCCCTGCGCGGTGGGTGGGGGCCCTAAATGACCCCGCCCACATCAAGGTGACTAGGGGTCCCAAGCCCCTAGTCACCCCCCACCCAAAACATTCTATCCCCTACCTACCCCCCTCACCCTAAAAATAGTGAGGGGGGAATAAAATAACTAACCTGTAAAAAAAAAAAATTAAACTTACCATTTGACGTCTTCTTTTTTCTAAATTCTTCTTTCTTCAGCCCCCCAAAAGGCCAAATAAAAATCCATCATACCCGTCGCAATATAAAAAAAAACAAAAAAAAAACGAGCGCAAACAAAAATTAATCCATGTTCACCCATGGAGGGCACGCCGCATACTGAGCTCCGCAGGGCGGGTCAAGGCTTATAAAGCCTTGTCCCGCCCTGCAATTAGGCTTAGAAAACACTGATTGGTTGGTTTAAGCCAATCAGAGTGCTCTGTGTCATTTTACAAGCATGGGAAAATTCCAAAGAACTTTCCCACGCTTGTAAAATGACACAGAGCAGTGTGATTGGATGGATTTCAAGCCATCCAATCACAGTGCTCTGTGTCATTTTACACAGCGTGGGAAAATGTAACTTTCCCACGCTGTGTAAAATGACACAGAGCACTGTGATTGGATGGTTTGAAATCCATCCAATCACAGTGCTCTGTGTCATTTTACAAGCGTGGGAAAGTTCTTTGGAATTTTCCCACGCTGTGTAAAATGACACAGAGCACTCTGATTGGCTTAAACCAACCAATCAGTGTGTTCTAAGCCTAATTGCAGGGCGGGGCAAGGCTTTATAAGCCTTGACCCGCCCTGCGGAGCTCAGTACACGGCGTGCCCTCCATGGGTGAAGATGGATTAATTTTTGTTTGCGCTCGTTTTTTTTTTGTTTTTTTTTTTAAGTGCGACGGGTATGATGGATTTTTATTTGGCCTTTTGGGGGGCTGAAGAAAGAAGAATGTAGAAAAAAGAAGACGTCAAATGGTAAGTTTAATTTTTTTTTTTACAGGTTAGTTATTTTATTCCCCCCTCACTATTTTTAAGGTGAGGGGGGTAGGTAGGGGATAGAATGTTTTGGGTGGGGGGTGGGTGACTAGGGGCTTGGGACCCCTAGTCACCTTGATGGGGGGGTGTTCATTTAGGGCCCCCACCCACCGCGCAGGGGTGGGGGCCGGGGGGGGAGGACAGTAGGTCCCCCCCTAATTGTTTTATTAGGGCCCCCACCCACCACGCAGGGGTGGGGGCCGGGGGGAGGACAGTAGGTCCCCCCCCCCATATTGTTTTATTAGGGCCCCCACCCACCGCTCAGGGGTAGGGGCCGGGGGGGAGGACAATAGGTCCCCCCTTATTGTTTTATTAGGGCCCCACCCACCGCGCAGGGGTGGGGGCCGGGGGGAGGACAATAGGTCCCCCCCCTAATTGTTTTATTAGGGCCCCCACCCACCGCTCAGGGGTGGGGGCCGGGGGGGAGGACAGTAGGTCCCCCCCATATTGTTTTATTAGGGCCCCCACCCACCGCTCAGGGGTGGGGGCCGGGGGGAGGACAATAGGTCCCCCCTAATTGTTTTATTAGGGCCCCCACCCACCGCTCAGGGGTGGGGGCCGGGGGGGAGGACAGTAGGTCCCCCCCCATATTGTTTTATTAGGGCCCCCACCCACCGCTCAGGGGTGGGGGCCGGGGGGAGGACAGTAGGTCCCCCCCCTTATTGTTTTATTAGGGCCCCCACCCACCGCTCAGGGGTGGGGGCCGGGGGGAGGACAGTAGGTCCCCCCCCTTATTGTTTTATTAGGGCCCCCACCCACCGCGCAGGGGTGGGGGTCGGGGGGAGGACAATAGGCCCCCCCCCCTAATTGTTTTATTAGGGCCCCCACCCACCGCTCAGGGGTGGGGGCCGGGGGTAGGACAGTAGGTCCCCCCCCTTATTGTTTTATTAGGGCCCCCACCCACCGCTCAGGGGTGGGGGCCGGGGGGGAGGACAGTAGGTCCCCCCCCCCTAATTGTTTTATTAGGGCCCCCACCCACCGCTCAGGGGTGGGGGCCGGGGGGAGGACAGTAGGTCCCCCCCCTAATTGTTTTATTAGGGCCCCCACCCACCACTCAGGGGTGGGGGCCGGGGGGAGGACAGTAGGTCCCCCCCCATATTGTTTTATTAGGGCCCCCACCCACCGCTCAGGGGTGGGGGCCGGGGGGAGGACAGTAGGTCCCCCCCTTATTGTTTTATTAGGGCCCCCACCCACCGCGCAGGGGTGGGGGCCAGGGGGGAGGACAGTAGGTCCCCCCCCCTTATTGTTTTATTAAGGCCCCCACCCACCGCTCAGGTATGGGGGCCGGGGGGGAGGACAGTAGGTCCCCCCCCCTTATTGTTTTATTAGGGCCCCCACCCACCGCGCAGGGGTGGGGGCCAGGGGGGAGGACAGTAGGTCCCCCCCCCTTATTGTTTTATTAGGGCCCCCACCGACCGCTCAGGGGTGGGGGCCGGGGGGAGGACAGTAGGTCCCCCCCCTTATTGTTTTATTAGGGCCCCCACCCACCGCTCAGGGGTGGGGGCCGGGGGGAGGACAATAGGTCCCCCCCCTAATTGTTTTATTAGGGCCCCCACCCACCGCTCAGGGGTGGGGGCCGGGGGGGAGGACAGTATGTCCCCCCCCATATTGTTTTATTAGGGCCCCCACCCACCGCTCAGGGGTGGGGGCCGGGGGGAGGACAGTAGGTCCCCCCCCCTTATTGTTTTATTAGGGCCCCCACCCACCGCTCAGGGGTGGGGGCCGGGGGGAGGACAGTAGGTCCCCCCCCTTATTGTTTTATTAGGGCCCCCACCCACCGCGCAGGGGTGGGGGCCGGGGGGAGGACAATAGGTCCCCCCCCCCTAATTGTTTTATTAGGGCCCCCACCCACCACTCAGGGTTGGGGGCCAGGGGGAAAGGACAATAGGTCCCCCCCCTTATTGTTTTATTAGGGCCCCCACCCACCGTGCAGGGGTGGGGGCCGGGGGGAGGACAATAGGTCCCCCCCCCATATTGTTTTATTAGGGCCCCCACCCACCGCTCAGGGGTGGGGGCCGGGTGGAGGACAATTGGGCCCCCCCCTTATTGTTTTATTAGGGCCCCCACCCACCGCGCAGGGGTGGTGGCCGGGGGGAGGACAATAGGTCCCCCCCTAATTGTTTTATTAGGGCCCCCACCGACCGCTCAGGGGTGGGGGCCGGGGGGAGGACAGTAGGTCCCCCCCCTTATTGTTTTATTAGGGCCCCCACCCACCGCTCAGGGGTGGGGGCCGGGGGGAGGACAATAGGTCCCCCCCCTAATTGTTTTATTAGGGCCCCCACCCACCGCTCAGGGGTGGGGGCCGGGGAGGAGGACAGTATGTCCCCCCCCATATTGTTTTATTAGGGCCCCCACCCACCGCTCAGGGGTGGGGGCCGGGGGGAGGACAGTAGGTCCCCCCCCCTTATTGTTTTATTAGGGCCCCCACCCACCGCTCAGGGGTGGGGGCCGGGGGGAGGACAGTAGGTCCCCCCCCTTATTGTTTTATTAGGGCCCCCACCCACCGCGCAGGGGTGGGGGCCGGGGGGAGGACAATAGGTCCCCCCCCCTAATTGTTTTATTAGGGCCCCCACCCACCACTCAGGGTTGGGGGCCGGGGGGAAAGGACAATAGGTCCCCCCCCTTATTGTTTTATTAGGGCCCCCACCCACCGTGCAGGGGTGGGGGCCGGGGGGAGGACAATAGGTCCCCCCCCCATATTGTTTTATTAGGGCCCCCACCCACCGCTCAGGGGTGGGGGCCGGGTGGAGGACAATTGGGCCCCCCCCTTATTGTTTTATTAGGGCCCCCACCCACCGCGCAGGGGTGGTGGCCGGGGGGAGGACAATAGGTCCCCCCCTAATTGTTTTATTAGGGCCCCCACCCACCGCTCAGGGGGGGAGGACAGTAGGTCCCCCCCCTAATTGTTTTATTAGGGCCCCCACCCACCGCTCAGGGGTGGGGGCCGGGGGGAGGACAGTAGGTCCCCCCCCCTAATTGTTTTATTAGGGCCCCCACCCACCGCTCAGGGGTGGGGGCCGGGGGGAGGACAGTAGGTCCCCCCCCCTAATTGTTTTATTAGGGCCCCCACCCACCACTTAGGGGTGGGGGCCGGGGGGAGGACAGTAGGTCCCCCCCCATATTGTTTTATTAGGGCCCCCACCCACCGCTCAGGGGTGGGGGCCGGGGGGGAGGACAGTAGGTCCCCCCCCCCCTTATTGTTTTATTAGGGCCCCCACCCACCGCGCAGTGGTGGGGGCCAGGGGGGAGGACACTAGGTCCCCCCCCCCCATCTTTAACCCCCGCGGGGGGGGGGAGAGGAGTGTTTATTAGTTTTTTGGTTTATTTTACAGTGAGCTGCTCACTGCTTACTAGACATGCCCCTACTCGCGGTATAGCAAGTAGGGGCATATTATTTACTAATACTAAGTAATCTTTACTTAGTATTAGTAAATTTGGCTGAAAGACCAATTTAGGTCTTTCAGCCTTTTAGTAGATAGCTCCCTGATACCGTGGGAATTAGGGAGTTATCTACTAAGCGGCTGCAAGATGCAGCCGCGGCAATGAATAGGATCGGAGTTTCATTCATTAGAATGAAATTCCGATACGATCAAAGTACCGAATTGCATCCTAACACCAATGGAGAAACTGTTCTCATTCTGTTAGGATGCAATTCGGCAGTTTTGCCTGCGTTCTGTCTAAGTGACAGGACGTTCGGCAGTACTGACAGGAAGCATTGTGGGAACAGGGAGGAACGTCCCCCTGCTGGCTGGAAATAAAATTTAAATAAGTTAAACAAGTGTAAAAAAAATATATATATACTTAGACCATATATATATATATATATATTATATATATATGATCTAAGTATATATATACACATATACATACACACACATACACCGTCTAGGTGTATTTTAATATTAATATGTATATAATTATATATATATATTAATATCAAATTACACGTAGACTGATACTGATTAAATATATATATAATTATTGTTATATATATATTTATAAATAATATAAAAAAAATAAATATGTAAATACGTAAAAAAATAAAATAAAAAAAATAATTAAAAATAAAATATTAAAAAATATATAGATGTGTTTTATTTCGTTCTAACTGTATTGTGATATTAATATATATATATTTATATCAAAATACACGTAGAACGAAATAATATATATATCTATATACATAAATATATACGTATATATCCCTATATATATACCTATATATAAATAAAAATATTTAAAAAAAATATATATATATATATATACGTATATATACACATATGTATATATATATACATATATTAATTCTACACATATATTTATGTAATAATTTTACATAATTAGGTATCCTAATTAATTACAATTAGCGGACCTGCCTGACCACCCATGCCGAAAGTATAGGGAATTTAATTTGCTAGCACTATATTTAACCCTATAACTTTCCAAGACACCATAAAACCTGTACATGGGGGGTACTGTTTTACTCGGGAGACTTCGCTGAACACAAATATTAGTGTTTCAAAACAGTAAAATGTATTACAACCATGATATCGCCAGTAAAAGTGAAGTTTTTTGCATTTTTCACGCACAAACAGCACTTACACGGACGATATTATTGCTGCAATACTTTTTACTGTTTTGAAACACAAATATTTGTGTTCAGCGAAGTCTCCCGAGTACAACAGTACCCCTCATGTACAGGTTTTATGGTGTTTTCAAAAATTACAGCGTCAAATATAAGGCTTGTGTTTAATTTTTTTTCACATTAAAATTCGCCAGATTGCTTACGTTGCCTTTATGACCCTATGGTAGCCCAAGAATGAAAATTACCCCTATGATGGCATACCATTTGCAATAGTAGAGAACCAAAGGTATTGCAAATGGGGTATGTCCAGTCTTTTTTAGTAGCCACTTAGTCACAAACACTGGCCAAAATTGGCGTTTTTTGCATTTTGCACACACAAACAAATACTAACGCTAACTTTGGCCAGTGTTTGTGACCAAATAGCTACTAAAAAAGACTGGACATCCCTTATTTGCAATACCTTGGGTCGTCTACTATTGCAAATGGCATGCCATTATGGGTGTAAATTTATTTCCTGGGCTACTATACACAGTGGTGTATCCTGGTTTTGTGCTGCCCTAGGCAGAACAAAACTCAGGCGCCCTCCCCCCCCCGCGCGCCACCCCCACCCAACCTTTACCCCGCCCCGCATTCTAAATACACACACACACATTCACTGACAGATACGCATACACTAGCTAACAGAAACACACACTCGCTAACAGAAACACACACACTAATAGACAAACTCACACTCAGTAACAGACAAACTCACACTCAGTAACAGACAAACTCACACTCAGTAACAGACAAACACACTCACTAACAGACAAACACACTCACTAACAGACACACACTAACAGACACACACTAACAGACACACACTCACTCACTAGCAGACACAAACTAGCAGACACTCACACTCACTAACGTACACACACACTCACAGGCAAACACACACACTAACAGACACACACACACTCACTCACAGGCAAACACACACTCACTCACAGGCAAACACACTAACAGACACACACACTCACACTCACTAACAGACACTCACATTAACACTTTTTTTTTTTTTTTTTTACTTTAACCCCCCCAGCCTCCTTACCTTTGGGAATGCTGGGGGGGGGGCCTTCTTTTTTCCCTGGTGGTCCAGTGGCTTTTTTTTTTTTACTTTAACCCCCCCCCCCAGCGTCCTTACCTTTGGGAATGCTGGGGGGGGGGCTTCTTTTTTCCCTGGTGGTCCAGTGGCTTTTTTTTTTTTACTTTAACCCCCCCCCCCCCAGCCTCCTTACCTTTGGGAATGCGGGGGGGGCCTTCTTTTTTCCCTGGTGGTCCAGTGGCTTTTTTTTTTTACTTTAACCCCCCCCCCCAGCCTCCTTACCTTCGGGAATGCTGGGGGGGGGGCTTCTTTTTTCCCTGGTGGTCCAGTGGCTTTTTTTCTTTACTTTAACCCCCCCCCCCCCAGCATCCTTACCTTTGGGAATGCGGGGGGGGGGCCTTCTTTTTTCCCTGGTGGTCCAGTGGCTTTTTTTTTAACTTTAACCCCCCCCCAGCCTCCTTACCTTTGGGAATGCTGGGGGGGGGGAGGGCTTATTTTTTCCCAGGTGGTCCAGTGGCTTTTTTTTTTTTACTTTAACCCACCCCCCCAGCCTCCTTACCTTTGGGAATGCTGGGGGGGGTCCTTCTTTTTTCCCTGGTGGTCCAGTGGCTTTTTTTTTTCACTTTAGCCCCCCCCAGCCTCCTTACCTTTGGGAATGCTGGGGGGGGGGGGGGCTTCTTTTTTCCCTGGTGGTCCAGTGGCTTTTTTTTTTTTACTTTAACCCCCCAGCCTCCTTACCTTTGGGAATGCTGGGGGGGGGGGCCTTCTTTTTTCCCTGGTGGTCCAGTGGCTGCTGGGCGGTCGGGCGGCGCTGCTGGGCGGGCGGCGAGGGAGCACTTCCTTTGAGCTGTCTGCTCAGCTCCCTCGCGCGCCGCACAGTGAGGCTGGGAGGCGGAGCCGGAATATGATGTCATATTCCGGCTCCCAGCCTCACTGTGCGGCGCGCGAGGGAGCTGAGCAGACAGCTCAAAGGAAGTGCTCCCTCGCCGCCCGCCCAGCAGCGCCGCCCGACCGCCAAGCAGCAGCCCAGCATGTCTGTTAGCCGCAAGGCTAACAAGACATTTGCCTTGGGCATTTGGGGGGCGGCTTTTTTTGCCGCCCCCTGGAAAATGCCGCCCAAGGCAAATGCCTTGTTTGCCTCACGGCTAATACGCCCCTGACTATACAGTCTCAAAGGCAACGTAACCAATCTGGCGAATTTCAATTTCAAATGTAACACGCTATATTTGACCCTGTAACTTCCCAAAACACCATAAAACCTGTACATAGGGGGTACTGTTTTACACGTAAGACTTTGCTGAATACAAATATGTGTATTTTATTGCAGTAAAAGCAAACAGTATTAGGACATTGACAGTTAAAATGTCATGTAGAACGAAAAAAAATAAAAAAAAATCTTATTTTCTCCCATTTTTTTCATATTAAATTATGTTTCATACCTAAATATTTGATATTAAATGAAAGCCCTGTTTCCCCTGAATAAAATGATATATAATAAGGGGGGGTGCATTTAATATGAAAGAGGTGAATTACGGTTGGACAGACATATAGCGCAAATGCCAGGTTTTGTTTACGTTTTGTTTCGTTCACAACTTGTACATTTGGCTGCGGTGTTAAGGGGTTAAATACGGTGTCACCTCTGGGACTCAATGAAAGTATCACTTACCACTCTTTCTTGTAGGAACAGCTAGCTAGCCAATATGTTATTAGAAATACAATTTTTAGTCTATATGTATTTATGTATAATATTTGTATGTCCATGAATAATGGGTTTTAGAAGTATGAAGCACTCTGGTAGCACTTTTATTCAGTGATGTTCACTTTAGCACTGATTTGGTAGGTTTTTAATTTTTTGCACTTGGCACTTTATATACAAATATCGGCTACCTAGTGAGCACTTTACTTCAAGCACCTTAATATTAGATAAATTCATGAATAATATACACTTTGAGCACTTAATAACTATGTTCCCCTAATAGTATTTTTATATGGGAACATACAATTGATTCATTCATAATTCACTACTGTTTATTCATCACTATGGAAACCGCAGTTTCCGGTCACCCAGGAGGCTAAGCACGCACGATTACGTTACGGGAGGCGGGGCACGTTTAGAGGTGCGCGCGCATACCCGGAAGTACACTTGGTGATGGCGGTCTCGGCGGCAAATACTCTGGTGAGTTATTTACTTAATTAGTAATGGTATATATTGTCAGTATTTGTATTGTGATGTATTGTCCTGTTGAAATTTGACCCTGAAGAAGGTCCCGAGCGGGGACCGAAACGTTGGTCGCAATTTTAATCAACTTTAAATAAAGATTGGAACTTTTAAGCCCGGAGAGCAGCCTATTTCATTTGGATTTTTATCTGTTTTGGAGCTTTGGTCTGGCGCCCGGCTTAGGATAAACGTGAGTGCTGGGGATTTCAAGTATTTTTATATATATATTTTTATATATATATATATATATATATATATATATATATATATATATATATATATTTTATGTTTATATATATATACATACGTATAATTACAATAGTAAATAAATAAAATAATAAAATAAATAAATAAAATATAAAAAAAATAATTATATATACATATGTAATCTCATTCTAACTGTATTTTGTTATTAATACATATATATTGGTAACAAAAAACACTTAGAATGACATTCTATATATATCTGTCTATATATAAAATACAAATAACTGCAAATATTTATATATAGATAAATATATATAATTATATAAATAACTACATAAGTATACACATAGAATTTAAATACATATATATATGTATATATATATAAAAATCTACGTGTATGCTTAAGTAATATTTTAGCATAATTATGTGATTTAATTAATACAAATTTGATTGACAACCCAGGCAGCAAGTGCAGAGAATTACATTTGCACGCGCTATATTTAACCCTGTAACTTTCCAAGACACCATAAAATCTGTACATGGGGGGTTACTGTTTTACTCGGGAGACTTCGCTGAACACAAATATTAGTGTTTCAAAATGATAAATTGTATTACAACGATGATATATTTAGTAAAAGTGAAGTTGTTTGCATTTTTCACACACGGACGTCACTTTTACGATATTATTGTTATAATATGTTTTACTGTTCTGAAACACTTATTTTTGTGTTCAGTGAAGTCTCCCAAGTATAACAGTACCCCCTATGTACAGGTTTTATGGTGTTTTGGAAAGTTAGAGAGTCAAATATAAGGCTTGCATTTCATTTTTTTCACATTGAAATTTGCCAGATTGGTTACGTTGCATTTGAGACCGTATGGTAGCCCAGGAATGAGAATTACCCCTATGATGGCATACCATTTGAAAAGGTAGACAACCCAAGGTATTGCAAATGGGGTATGTCCAGTCATTTTTAGTAGCCACTTAGTCACAAACACTGGCCAAATATTTTTTTTTTTGCTTTTTTCACATCAAAAACAAATATGAATGCTAACTTTGGCCAGTGTTTGTGACTAAGTGGCTACTATAAAAGACTGGACATACCCCACTAGCAATACCTTGGGTTGTCTACTTTTGCAAATGGTAGATCATCATGGGGGTAAATCTCATTCCTAGGCTACCACACGGTCTCAAAGGCAACATAACCAACCTCGCAAATTTTTATTTAAAAAAAATGGAAAAATGGAATGTGCTATATTTGACCCTTTAACTTTCCAAAACACCGTAAAAACTGTTAATGGGGGTACTATTGTACTTGTGAGACTTTGCTGAATCCAAATATGTGTTTTTTTTGCAGTAAAAGCTAACAGTATTATGACATTTACAGCTAAAATGTCTAAAATTTTTTGTAAAAATCTTAATTTCTCACAGTTTTTAAATTTTATTCATAATAAATGATGTTTCAAATATGAATAGTTCATGAGAAATTAAAGCCCAGTTTCTCCTGAACAAAATGATATATAATAAGTGTGGGTGCACTTAATATGAAAGAGGTGAATTACGGTTGAACAGACATATAGCACAAATACCAGTTTTTGATTACATTTTGTTTTGATCAGAACGTGTACTATTGACTCCGTCATGAAGGGGTTAATTTGCTTTTATTAGTTTTAACCCCTTAAGGACCAAACTTCTGGAATAAAAGGGAATCCTGACATGTCACACATGTCATGTGTCCTTAAGGGGTTAAACTGTTTTTGTTGTCCTTAATAAACCATTTATTACTTATCCTGGTGCTGCGAACATCCAACTTCTTTCCATGGTTTCTTCATCCGGACTGGTCCATGGGTGGATTCTATTAGCCTTTACAGGCGCATTATACAGAGCCTGGCATGGCTCTGTAATTCGTGAGTGTAACCATTTATTATACACATATATCAGGTGTTTAATAGTACACACTATGTGCTGTATTCTGTTTTTAGGCATTGTCTGTGATATTCATCTACCATGAACATTCCGTTAATAAGTATTTAAATTGACCTTTGGCATTTTTGGGGGGGTGTATTTTTTTAAATTCTTTATTTTTATTGTGCCTAATGATAAAGACAAACAAGCTTGTGGTGCCCCAGTAGCAGTCCTCGAGCAACTTTTGGCACATTTTTAGTATAATAATAGTAGCTTAGTGTTAATATTCAATAAGACTGCAAGTTTTGTAAGGGTAAGGACCTCTTAGCCACATGCATTTACGGTCATATTTTCTAAGTCAAGTAGACATTTAATGGTGTACAAAGTGATCGGTACGACTAGTCTAAGGAACATTGCGTCAAACTTTCGGGGCACAAACCGGTCGTGTAACACATTTACACTAGATTTTACGTTAGGGGACCCGTGTGGGTCTGCTCAGCTAATGCCTTTTTCTGGCAGGCTATCAACACTGGTCGAGCTAGTAGCTTGGTGATAGCTGGGGTAATGTTAACAGCGTGTATAAGTAATGGACATATGCATTTGAGTGCGTAAAGAGGAGTGCTAATCCTGCAAAACTTAGTAAACAGACGTTGTAACGAACCCTGACGTGGTAACTAGGGGTTCATCAGTTTCCAACCGAAAGGCAGAGAACAAGAGTGATTATAGCTCGCCGTTCGGTTCTCCGTTCGCCTTATAATCCAGAGTAAGTGAAGCGCTCAAGCTGAATTTCTCCAAAGCAGTAATCAGGTACCCAAACATCAGCTGAAACATGATGAAGGGTGCAACAGGAATGACATTTTATTGTGCACAAGGGCTTTTATGCAAGTTTTCAGGCCAGGGGAACACCCCCCTGGACCTTGTGGAAAACAGGGACACAACTTAGGATAACCAATAAAAAATACAGAGCAAAACAGTGACACTCCCAGTACAAACAGTAAATCCCCTTCTCTCTGCCCAGAGATAATTGGGTCATATAAAGTAATAACTTAATTATCTCTGGGCAGAGGGAATACAATTTTCACAATTTCTGGAAACCACCCCAAAACTGGAAGTCCCAGTTGACCGACCGCACACGAGGCTCTTGCCCAAAACAGTTCTATGATTTCAGGCTGTGCGGTTGGTCTATTTTGTTAAGTCCAAATAACCAAACTAATTCACGTATTGAACACTGGACAATACTGCATGAGGTGGATCCAGTACAAGCAGCTGGGGATAACCGAGAACATCACCGGCAGACTGTGAAACTTAACAGCCGGGAGGCTAAAGGACTCAGAGACACTGGCCCTACCCTAACAGTGGTACAACCGCACAGGATTTCCGCTTTTGAAAAAACAGGTTGTACTGTAGCGGTAAGGGTGGCAGGAGGAGCCATCCACAAATTGGCAAATTGCTAGTTCACCTTAACTAGGGTTCAGGGGCTAACTATCTGGAAGTCGAGATTATGCAGGACCTACCAGTCAAAGTACTACTGGGAAATGACTTGGTGTGCTTAACCTCCCTGTTCGTATCACCTAACGCTGAGGATGCCTTGCCCATAACCACCTGAATGCAAGCCTGGAGGATGGAGCGTCCGCACTCTGAGGAACCTTAGGTAGGACCCTCTTCCCAGACCCTATTTACCTACCATGTTCCCTACTGGGGCACGCCTCAGGACTTTGAAAGGGAAGAGAAGGAGGATCCCACCCCAGATGAGTATAGAAGGCAGTCAGAATCCCCTCAGGGGGATGTAGAACAGGAGAGGTTTGAATGGGATAGAGGGCTGTTGTATAGGGTATCAGGGGGAAGAGGCAACTGGTAGTGCCCCGTGAATACCGAAATGAACTGCTCAAACTCAGCTATGACATCCGCTTAACAGAGCAACTATGTATGCTCAAGACCAAGGTACGGTTGACTCAGGCGTCCTTTTGGCCTTGGGTCACCCAGGACTTGCAGGATTACTGCAGAACCTGTGATGTATGCCAGAGAGTAGGGAAAAGAGGCGATCACCCCAAGGCCAAGTTGCACCCATTACCCATAATAGAGGAACCATTCTACCAAATAGTGGTAGACTTGGTTGGGCCCCTAAGTAAGCCCAGCACTTCTGGGAAAAAGTATATCCTTACCATGGTGGACTATGCCACCCGGTACCCTGAAGCGGTTGCCCTCCCTAATATCAATGTTGAAACGGTAGGCGAGGCGTTGGCTAACATATTCACACAGGTAGGTTTTCCTCGAGAGATTGTGTCCGATCAATAGACCCAATTCACAGCGACTATTACCCAGCAATTCTGGCAAAGCGGTGGGGTCCAACCGATTCTCAGCTTCCCATATCACCCCCAGACAAACGGATTCTGTGAACGCTTCAATGGTAGTGTTAAACAGGTGTTGCGAACGTTCACAACCTCCTGCCAAAACTGGGAGAGATTTCCCACCTCCTGTTTGCCTACTGAGAGGTTCCCCAAGAATCTACCGTTTTTTTCCCCCCTTTGAACTTCTCTACAGGAGAAAAGTAATGGGACCCCAGATCTTATACGGGAACACGGGGAAGGTGGTATCCCCATTGTGCAGTACGTCCTGAAGCTGAGGTACCGCCTGCAGGCATTCACAGAATCTGTTCTGGAGAACCTGCGGGCGGCCCAGCAGCACCAGAAATGATGGTACAATCGAGGGGCCAGAGTTAGAATTCTATAGGTAGGGCAAAAGGTATTGGCTCTGAGGCCTACCAAAAAGGACAATCTTCAGGCCGCCTGGCAGGAACCGTTTCAGGTAGTGGAGTGCATCAGTGACACTACCTACATCGTAGCCCAGTGTTCGGATAAGTAAGCCCTGGCTGCCCTCTCCAAAAAGAGGGGCAATATGTCACAGGAGATGGGACTTCTCAAACGTGTTCCCTTATTTGTTTCGTCTGATATCCCCCTGCATTTGAATGGAATCACTACCTGATAATTGTTCCTTTGTATTCGGCTATCCGTTCCTTTCTGTTCTGTTACCGAACAGACTATGTGTGGTCCCCCTTGTTAACACCTCGTAATCACCGACCACCCCTGGTTGCTAACCACAAACTAGCAATCACCTCAAGTGCTTCCCTGGGTGGCTGCCATTCGTATATACGAACACATGTGCTATCAGGACTGGTGGCCATCTTGTCTCCCGAACGCAGGCAGCGGTACATGGTCGTCGACGGCATGGATCTCTGAGTCGGCTACGCAAGCTCACGAACCCTGATAAAACTTGTACCCCTGCCCGTTCGACTTTCCGACCAGCTAGGAGACCGGCATTCGGGAGTAAGAAACTACCATACAAGGGAAGCATTCATTTCCTAAAAGCCCTGGTATGCGTTCATCGGTGTACGCAAAGGGGCCCACGAATGTCGACCGGCCAGCCTGACCAATTCTCTGGAACTGTTCGGTTGGTCAAAACTTTGTTTGAACCTAACTCACGTTCAACCATACTGATATGAGTGCTTTCTGGATATGTTGTGCGCTCAGATCAGGGCTGTTAGGGAATATATTTTTTTTGGGGTTCCTATGCTGGTTTCATGTATTTTCATGATATCTAAAAATTGTATGCAAGTTTTCCTATTTGAGAGATAATTGAGTTATCTTAATTGGAGCTCAATTTTCTCTCAAACACAATGGCTTTAGGGAAGAAAACCCCTGTGATTTTGTCTTAGAAACCCCATGCTAGGGGCACTGTATAAAAAGCCTAATGTGTGGCCTGATAAAGCTCATATTGCCTCTTGTACCCAATACGACTTGTTGCGTCCATTATATCTGGGAAATTCTACACAACGATAATACTACTGATATATTCATCACATCTGGAATCAGGACTAGTGGAGGATTGAAGGAATAACAGCAATAGACTAGCGAACCCATGGCACTCTGTTACTGGGAATAAACCAACAAGGGCACACCGTTCCATAAGGACACACACTCAGCTTTATTTTTTTACTGAGGACTAGCCTATAGGTGCATTACATCAAACGTACAGTGACAAACTCAATATATTACAAATAACCAAATCATATGGGGAAACATACAAGAACTCATAATAACACAGTAACATATTGATAAAGGAGTGGGGAAGACAATAACTAACATGAAATATCTCCTCAGAAATCATAATATGCAAATCTGCCTGAATATGCAGATTAACAAACCATGCTATTCAGGTAGTGCATATAGCTGTTTCAAGATCCTCGCAACCAACAGATTGCCCTGTACAGGATCCACAAATAAATCCACCTAGTTGATTGAGAGCATCAGCAGGACAGAAGAGCACACAAAACATTTAACAATAAACAATACATTTAACACACACTGCACAGGGTAAATAAAGCATGAGAATAATCTGGGGACCTACAAAAAGGTGTCCATCTTCAACTCCCCGTGATGGGAGTACATCACATATAGTTAAGTAATGTATTCCAAATTATTCCATACAGCATGAACCTTTTCTGTTTTGTTTTGTTTTTTTCAAATTTTCTCTTGCTTTTTGCCTTTAGTCTTTAGTTTCTCTCACATAGTTCTGTATTCATAAAATACATTAATTTTACTAAACTATAACTTTATATTATTTCACTCTTCGGGTTTTATTATTTTTACAGAGAAAAATGTTTTCTCATAATCTTTTCTCACTTGTCTGATATCCTTGGCCTTTTTTTCCCTAAGTAACGTTTAGCTTTTCTCTCTCTCCAAACTAAGGATCCACTAAACCATTATACAAGAAATGGATCATATTTCTTTTATATACCAACCTGCAGTACAAGAACCAGCACACTCTGTGCAAAGCCAAGCATTTCAGGACTTTACCAAGGCAGAATCGGTAATATTTACTGTGTATGGTGTTTTCTTTTGCCAGTTACTTTATACTACTACTATAATAAAACAGGGAGTGGTGTCCCCATGGATTCTCATTAACCAAGGAAGGCTCACCAAGTTGCCCCCTTGCTACTCCATCGTGTGTGTATGGTGGAGGATTAAAATGGCCAGTGAATGCCACTACGCAAGGCTTCCACACATATACATCTCTCATCATAGCTATACATTTTCCACAAATCCAAACAAAGGGGTTGAAGTATGATGTGGTAGTTATTTTCGAGTAATGTGTCTGATAATTATTATCCTCACCCTCTCTGCACACAGAAAAGGAAATGTGGGCTATCTCTCCTGGGTATTATGGGATTCTCCATTTTTCACCGGTATCTTGTGTTATTATTCATTTTTTGCAATCCCCGTATATTATCTTAAAATGTATTTGATATTTATTCGTATTTTAATCTAGAGCTTGAGACAAGAGCAACATTTTATTGTTTTGACTACAGCATTAAACAGTTGTGAAATGTGTCATTTAGTATTGGGCCTAGTGTCAAGCAATAAATGTGATTTTTTTTTTTTTCTCAGTAGATTTCATGGGTGATTTTTAGCACCTGAGGAATACTTTTGTTAATGCCAGTGGAAGAATTTTCAAACACTGTGTAGACATTTACAGAAGAAGTAAAAATTTAAAGTGAATTTCTAACCTATGGTCAGTGAAGTTAAAGGAACACTATAGTCACCAGAACAACTACAACAAGCTTAGTATAGCCTGTCCTTGCGGCCTTTTTGTTGTAAACACTGTCTTTTTAGAGAAAAGGCTGTGTTTACATTGCTCCCTAGGGACACCTCCAGGGTCACATGGCCACTAGAGGTGCTTGCAGGTCAATGTGCAGCACTGACATTCAGCGTCTCCATGATGAATTTTCTCCGCAGAGATCTCTATGAGGAGATGCTGATTGGCCAAGCAGGTGTTTGACCCCGCCCCGCCTCCTTGACAATCTCAGCAAATCAAAGCTTTTCCTATGGCAAAGTATTTGATTGGATGAGATCATCAATTCTGATGATTCCAGCCAAGGAGAAAGATCCGGGGCGAGGCCAGCACCGGCAGACCTTTGCGGTGCTGGAAATAAGGTAGGTTTTATTACCCTTTAAGATGGAAAGGGTGGGCCAGCCACCTAAATAGTGGTTTCAATAATATAGGGTCATGAATACACGTTTATATTCCTGACCCTATAGTGTTCCTTTAAACTGAAAGTAAAGTTGACTATCTGATTTTTTCCAGTTAAGCTATAATGACCTTAACCCCTTAAGGACCGAGGACGGTTCAGGACCGTCATCGGCATTTTTGCATTGCCGACCGAGGACGGTCCTGAACCGTCCTAACCGTCCAATGTACTTACCCGATCGCCGTCGTTCCCCCGGCGGCGATCGGCGGTGCTCCCGGTGTGGGGAGACTGCCTGCAGCCCAGACAGTCTCCCCATGGCGGTTTAGGACCCCTGTGGCCATGTGATCGCTCAACAGGGCGACCACATGGTCACAATAGGTGTCCTAGTCTCTGCCTGCAGGGGGACTGTCTGTGCTGACAGGCAGTCTCCCTGCTTAGTGTAAAATCATAAAAAAAATTAAGTTTAATGTTAAGAAATAAAAATAATAATTATATATGTGTATATATATATATGATATAGACGTATATTATATATATATAGTATACGTCTAAATATCATATATATAATGTCATACTAAGTGTATTTTTATATTAATATGTACATATATTAATATAAAAATACACTTATAATTAAATTACACACGTGTGTATATATATAATATATATAATAACTATATATATTGTATATATATTATTATAAACTACAAATAATAAGTAATTTAAATTAAACTAAAAAAATTAAAAATAATAATAAAAATTAAAAAAAAATTATATATCTATACGAAATTTTATTCTAACTGTATTTTGATATTAATATATATATATTTATATCAAAATACACTTAGAATGAAATTGTATATATATCTATGTATATATAAATAAATAAAAAGAATACGAACTATTCATATGTCCATATACAAAATTACATAAATAATTATATAAATATACACGTAGACTTCAAATATATAAATATGCATATATATTTAAATTCTACGTGCGTATTTATGTAATATTTTTACATAATTAAGTTATTTTATTGATTGCAATTTAAGGGACCTGCCTGCCAACCCAGGCCGAAAGTCCAGAGAATTTAATTTGCTATCACTGTATTTTACCCTGTAACGTTCTACGACACCCTAAAACCTGTACATGGGGGGTACTGTTTTACTTGGGAGACTTCGCTGAACACAAATATTAGTGATTCAAAACAGTAAAACATATCACAGCGATGATATTGTCAGTGAAAGTGACTTTTTTTTGCATTTTTCACACACAAACAGCACTTTTACTGATGATATAATTGTTGTGATACATTTTCCAGTTTTGAAACACTAATATTTGTGTTCAGCAAAGTCTCCTGAGTATAACAGTACCCCCCATGTACAGGTTTTATAGCGTTTTTGAAAGTTACAGGGTCAAATATATGGGTCATATTTTTACATTGAAAATGGCCAGGTTGGTTACGTTGCCTTTGAGAGCGTATGGTAGCCCAGGAATGAGAATTACCCCCATGATGGCATACCATTTGCAAAAGTAGACAACCCAAGGTATTGCAAATGGGGTATGTCCAGTCTTTTTTAGTAACCACTTAGTCACAAACACTGGCCAAAATTAGCGTTCAATTTAGTTTTTTACTTTTTTCACACACAAACAAATATGAACGCTAACTTTGGCCAGTGTTTGCGACTAAGTGGCTACTAAAAAAGTCTGGACATACCCCATATTGAATACCCTGGGTTGTCTACTTTAAAAAAAATATGTACATGTGGGGTGTTATTTAGCGATTTATGACAGATAATAGTGTTACAATGTCACTATTGATACATTTTAAAAATATAGGTTTTGAAACCGCAATATCCTACTTGTACCTATAGCCCTATAACATGCAAAAAAATAGCAAAACGCATGTAAACACTGGGTATTTTTAAACTCAGGACAAAATTTGGAATCTATTTAGCAGTTTTTTTCATTCGCTTTTGTAGATGAGTAAAAGATTTTTTACATAAAAGTCAAAAAACATGTATTTTTTTAAATTTTTCATCATATTTTTTCATTTTTTAAAAATTAAATTACATGAGATTATATAAATAATGGTATGTAAAGAAAGCCCCTTTTGTCCTGAAAAAAACAATATATAATTTGTATGGGAACAGTAAATGAGAGAGCGGAAAATTACAGCTAAACACAACCACCACAAAAGTGTCAAAAAGATGCCTGGTCGCAAATGTACAACATCGCAAAAAAAGTCCGGTCCTTAAGGGGTTAAATTGGAAATTCACTTTGAATTTTTACTTTAATAAATAACCCTGTAAGACTTAACTGTACATTGTGTTAACATGAGTACAAGTGGTAAAAAAACATTTTCTGTGAAAACTGTGTATTGCATTATATTACATAGTATGTTTTGTATATTTTGGACAGAAAACTGTCATTTTGTAATGTGTGGTGTTTACTTGTATTAAGACATACAGAAGACTGCAGTTTGCCAGCTTTGTGACTGCTGATGCCATAAGCAATGTAATATCAAACAGCACCAACCATTACTTCCGAGAGTCATGCTATGGTTATTTAAAGGTACATTACATTTGTTTGTTAAATTACATTTTTTATGCAAAACCTGAATTATTTCACATGTACAGATCAATGTGTGATTTGCTTTTGCACTTTAACACAATGAATATTTACACTTTTCCTTATTTATAAATAATTACAGTCGATTCATTGAAGCTTATTACTTATTTTTTGCTTTTAATATTAATGATTCCAGATTTAGGTGACACTCCTACCAAATGTTTTTTACCCATCTTTCACGTTAATCTGTTTCTGCTTTTATTTTGTTCCTGCATTGCAATTCTGCATTTTCTTCATTCATCCTTTTTCTGCCACGTCTGATCTATTTCTGCCTGGTTGTTCATTATGACCTCAGTGATTAATTAATCACAGTACCTTTATTATGACATCACATCGGTGGTGTATTTTAGTTTTGCGCTTCCCTAGGCATGACTAAACCTGGGCACCCTCTAATCTAAATTTGCCCCACCCTTCCTGTCAAGGCCACACCTCTTCCTCTTTAAACTACACCTTTTCCTACTACTTTTAAAGGAAAACTATAGTGCCAGGGAAGCAAATCTGTTTTCCTGGCACTATAGTTCCCTATAGTGCCCCCCCTCGACACTGAAGGGGTAAAAACCCCTTTGGTCACTTACCTGAATCCAGCGCCGATGTCCCTATGCGCTGGGTCAAGCTCCTACTCTGCGCTTGCATTAGGCTTCCCCGTAGGAAAGCATTGTATCAATTCTTTCCTATGGAGATTTAGTAGACGCCTGATTTCCTTATGCACAGTGTGAGGATGTCCAGCATCAGTTAGGCGACTTTTGGTCGCCTAACTACCCTGAAGTCCCTCTGGTGGCTGTCTGGTAGACCCCTTACGGTAATTATTGCAGTTTGTGAAAAAACTGCAATAATTACACTTGTAGGGCTAAAGAGATTGGGATACTGCACCCAGACCACTTCACTGAGCTGAAGTGGTCTGGGCGCCTATAGTGTCCCTTTAAGAACACACTGACACACACATTCACTGACAGACACACACTGGCAGATACATACTGACAGTCACACACACGTCACTGACAGTCAGACACACTGATTCGACACACATTTATTGACAGACACACATTGGCAGATACAGACTTACAGTCACACACACACACTCAATGAAAAACACAGATTTACGGATTTGACACACACACATTCACTGACACACTCATTCATTGACAGACACACACGCACACTGACATACACACACTGGCACTCATTGTCAGAAACACTGATTGTAACGGATCACCTGGCAACCCGACTGGGTACCTCCGTTGAAGGATGCTCCTAGCGCTTCCTGAGGACTCCAAGCACTCCAGCAGACACCATAACCACCGTAGGCTCCTTCAGGTAGCAGGACAGGAACAAGCTCTTACAAGAGCTTAGAAGTGATATAGCAAGGGAGTATGAATAGCATAGCAATCCCTTGTAGCAGATTCCCCCAATAAGAGACGGCACTCCAAATTGAGGGTGAAGTAGAACTGACTGTACTGACACATGCAGCCTCTTTTATTCACATTCTACAAACATAGTCTGCCCACAGGGTTTTGCAGAACAACCAATCAATACGTACAATACACTCAGACACTCCCACACAAAATCCTCCCCTCTGCCTGTGATATAATTACTGAACACAGTGGTCTAATGTAATTATCACAGGCAGGAAAATACACAGTTTTACACAATATTAATAACTCTAAAAGTATACATCAAATTCACATAAAACATTTTCAGAATCAGCATACTCCAAATACAAACATACGTCAAAATCATACAAATTGGTCCAGTGGGTCAAAAGTTAGTTGGTAGTCCCTTTGTGACCGTCTGCAAGCATGGCTTGGGTGTGGTAAGCTCTATTCACAACAACAGTAAAAACACATAAAAATGCATAATTCCTATTATAACCTCCACATTCAACCTATCCCCAGATAGCTTGGATCTGAGCGCTCACTATATCCGAACAGCGTTCAGATACCACAACCGCAGTGAAATCTCCATGGGGTTAAAACACAGCAAGAGCTGATGAGAGACCGAGGAGGGGCAAAACAGCAAGTTCCAACAGCAAGTGCCAATAAGCCCAATAAGTCTTTTAGAAGCCAATAGTCTTTTTAAATGGCAATACACCCCAGGGCCATAGTCATGAGGGAGGAGGCTGGCAATCAGGCTCCTCCGACAGCCAGGGGCAAAGGGCAGTTGGTCATATACAAATCCAGTGACAAAAGGCATTTTGTCACACTGATAGTCACACAATCAGAGACTCTCACTGATTTGACACATACACACACATACACAAACACACATGCCTTAGCAGACACACGCATGCACTAACAGACACTCACAGACATACACACACATATACACTCACTCAAAGACATACACACACACACTCACACACACTCACACACACTCACATTTACACTCACAGACACACACATATACTCACAGACATACACACACACACTCCCAGACATACACACACTCACAGACACACACACTTACAGACACACACATACACTCACAGGCACATACACTCACAGACATACACACACACACACACACACACAACTTAATAATATAATTAAACATTTTCCACCCATCCTCCTTACCTGGAGAGCTGGCGTGCATCTGTCCCTGGGTCCAGTGGGGCTGCTGTGATGCGGGCAGCTTCCCATCCGAGGCGGCAAGGGAGCCTGCTCTGTTCTGCTCCCTCACGGGCTGTCTACTCATGCTGGGAGCCGAAATATGATCTCATATTCCGCCTCCCACGGCATCAGTAAACGACGCGCAATGGAGCAGAGCAGAGAGATTAGAGCTCCCTCGCCGCCTCAGATGGGAAGCCAGCAGGTCAGCTCTTGACCCCTCCTCCTCCCTTCCCCCTGGATGACAGGGGGAATCACATGGAACGCCGCAGTAGGTGTTTGGGGCAGCATTTTTTGCCGCCCCCTAAATAGTGCCGCCCAAGGCAAATGCCTGGTTTGCCTTGGGCTAAATACACCCCTGCATCACATAATGATGTTATTATTCAATAACTCCATTTTGCCTAGTATCGTAGAAACCTCCATTATTCTGTAGTAGATTGGGTTACTATTGTTAAGTTGTACAACAAATAGCCAGGTAAAAACAAGCATTCAAAAACTGTTATTTCTACAAGTCTCCAAGTATGTAAGAACTCTAGCATAGTGAAGTTGAAGTGAAAGTACACCTATATTATGCCACAAACATCTTGAAGCATTTTAGCATTTCAGGCCATGGAGCTTACATGGCTTTGATTCTGACAATTAACTATCATCTATAAATACATGTTAATTGGGTCACCATGATCGTGATAATAAAATAAAAAGAGGGTCTCACACATTTGGTCAGTTTGGTTGTAGGTAGGGTTTGAGCATGTTTTCATGTAACATGGGTCTCCCTCTGCACTAGAGCAAAGTCCACACATTCTCCACATCACATTCTCACGCACACTGGTCTCTATGGATGTACTCCTTGTTTTCATTCTCATTCACCTAGACGAACGGCGTTTGGGAGTTCCAGCATACCGAACACAGGGAGCATTCTCCATGAACCAGCTTGACTATATCTTATGTAGTTTTCATGCAAAACCTCACGAACGGAGACCGGCTCTTGCCACAATTTCCATGGAACTATTTCTGGGCTTCAACCTTGTGGGAGACCGGTCAGATCTTCCCTGCTGTGCCGATCGCAAACTACCGAACGGATCTGGGTAATTTTCAGTATATTGTTCACCCAGATCCAGACTTTTGTGGGGTTCACATGTATTTTGGGGGTACTTTTGGGGTGTTGTAATATTGTACCTTTTTCTGTGCCTGGAGATAATTGCGTTTAGTACATTCTCTGACTCAATTATCTCCTAGGTTCAGAGGAGGAACTTACTGACTGTATAATTTTGATGCCTGTTCTCCATTAAAATCAGTCTTACCCCAGCATTAAGTCTTGGCTCATGTGGGTTACGCGATACCGGCAATATTTTAACCTGTGGATTATTATTATGGGAAAAGGGTATCCATGGCGGTAATACCTTGACAGACCGCAACACTCAGGTACCAACATTTCTAGCACTACTGCCTTTAAATTAAAAGTGAGAGTGAGAATAAATAAAACAAAGATAACATACAGACAGAAAAGTATATATGCCGGTCACTGAGGTGGTGACTCCATAATTAGCCGATACTGGACATCAGGGTGCCTATAGAGCCTGCAGAATGGCCTGCAGAATGGTGAAAGTGTAGGGCATTCTTTCAGTCCCAGGTCAGTATATAAGATATATGATATATGATATATCATCTTTGAGCCACGAACTCGGAGGCTCGGTGAGATCAAGTCCTTTCCATATGGAAGATAGCAGAAGGTTCAGTGGGTTTGATGTCACCAAAAGTATTCTGCCTTTGTGGATGATGCTTCGAGGCTGGACCCTATATGACATTTAGCCAAGGTGGGCCGATGTAAGTAGTAACAAACGCTTGTGTTGCTGCTGGGTCAGGAAAATATCTCCCTCTCCTCTGCCGCTCCCACCGCCTGAACATCCTCCCAAGGCAGAGGAGGCAATGCTGCCAAACGTGCCTCCAGCTTGCCCATAAACGCATAAAGATGTCCTCTAACTTCAACAGGGATCTGTCCACATGGCATTGCTTTTTCAGTGACAGGCCTTGCATGCGAGGAGAGAGAGTCTGCCATCTTTACGAGTATTCCTTCTTAGAAAGTGAGCATGAGCAATCTGCCAGAGGTAATAAAGGTATGTTGGTTCAGTGGGGACAGAGATGACCCCCGTCGGTCTAGGGATAGTGAATCAGGACAAGAGGAGAGCTCCACGTGAGTGAGATTGTGCTGTACTGACCTGGAGAGCGGCCACCTCTCCCACCTGCAGATTCCACTAGGCCTCGCCTGAAGTTTCTCTATAATTCAAGAGCAGACACTTTATGATGTCCGTTGAGCATCTGGCTTAGTTCAGTTAGAAAATAAGTTTCAAATAGGTGATAACTGAGAGTGCTGAGAATCTAAAACCTTGGAAAATACAGGTGGTATCTGAGGAGCACTCCGGAGATGCTTTTGGAAGCCACGAAGCTGCAGCCGTGCCCCCTTAGCATTGGTAACTTAATCAACATCAACCATTGTATAGCTTATCAGGAGTTGATAAATTGTTGATAAACATGATTTACTTGAATTAAATTGAGGCTAGTGTGTCCAAACCAATTAATAACCACTACCTACTGGATTACAGTGGTCTGCAGCTGTCACGACTACTAGTGTGATCCAGCACGCAGAAACTATGTAAACATATACATAGGCAAGAAAAGGAAAATAAAAGGACACAGCGTAAACCGGACCTTAGAATGGCCAGACTAATACGCTAGAGACAGAGAATGGTCATAGGGAAAGCCAAGGTCAAGGAAGCCAGAAAATACACAATACCAGGAAATCAGATTCACAAATATAAAGCACTCTCAGGAAACCAGGAACAGGAAACCACGACAGGGCAGGGTACTGGAGTGAGCTAGGAATTTAAATATCCCTCTCAAAGGTCTGATTGGTCAGAGGCCGACCTCTGACCCCAAAACGTGCGTGCGTGTTGACGTCGTGACGTCACGCACATGTCAGTACAAACTTTGGGGCGGAGCCAAGTTAAGGCGCGACCACGCGGTCAGCGCCATTTTGGATCCTGGCGCGGCGGTCGGAGGATGCGGAGAAGCGGCTGTCGGCTCGCCGGTGAGCAGGTAATCTTGTGCCGTCGGCTAGACTGTGCCGGTCGGGCACAGCTTTGCCACGCGGCGAGCCGGCAACCGCAACAGTACCCCCCACTCGAAGACCGCCCACCGGGCGGGAAGGACCCGGCTTGAGGGGAAAGCGGTTGTGAAATGACCGGACAAGACGGGGCTCATGAACCCGGTCAGCAGGAACCCAACAACGTTCCTCAGGACCATACCCCTTCCAGTCAACAAGATAGGACAAGATACCTCTGGATATTTTGGAGTCCATTATAGAACGAACTTCGTAATCCTCCTGGTCACCCACTACCAAGGGCGGAGGAGGTGTGGACATTCTAGTGTATCGATTGCAAGTAAGGGGCTTGAGTAAAGATACATGAAACGAATTGGCAAGCCGCATATGGGCAGGAAGTGCCAAGGAATAGGTCACTGGATTGATACGTCGAATGACTCGAAAAGGACCTATGTACCGAGGGTCAAATTTCATGGAAGGAACCTTAAGTTTGATATGGCGTGTGGATAGCCACACCTTGTCACCCGGATGATAGACAGGATTGGCACCCCGTTTCTTGTCAGCTTGGACTTTCGCACGTATCGAAGCCTTTTGCAGAGCTGAATGAACGGAATCCCAAGTATCATGAATAGATTCTAAACGGGTGTTTAAAGCAGGAATGTCCGTGTCTGAGAATTCAGAAGGAAAAACTGTGGGGTGATAACCCTGATTTACAAAAAATGGACTATGATTAGAAGATTCATGAGTCGCGTTGTTCCTGGTGAACTCAGCCATGGGTAAGAGCTCATACCAGTTAGACTGATTGGCATTGATAACGCAACGTAAATAGTATATATATTAATAATATATATATACTGCGGCAACGCTCAGATCTCGTGAGAGTGAACTCTAGCCTACAGACTAAAGTTCACTCTCACCACTGGACCACCAGGGAAGGATGGCAGCACGGCATCCCCCTACCCCCCAGGCAGAACGGATCCCACCCCCCAGGCAGCACGGCACCCCCCTACCCCCCAGGCAGAACGGATCCCCCCCTCCCCCCAGGCAGAACTGATCCCCCCTCCTTCCAGGCTAAAGGTAAGAAGGGAGGAGGGGGGATAACTTTTTTTTAATTTTTTTATTAATAAAAAAATATATTTCAATTTAGATAAAATATACATTCACACTCACACACACAGCACCCACAGACACACAGCACCCCCAGACACACACAGCACCCCCAAACACACAGCATCCCCCAAACACACACAGCACCCAGACACACACAGCACCCCAGACACACACAGCACCCACAGACACACAGCACCCCCAGACACACACAGCACCCCCAAACACACAGCATCCCCCAAACACACAGCATCCCCAAACACACACAGCACCCCCAAACACACACAGCACCCCCAAACACACACAGCACCCACAGACACACAGCACCCCCAAACACACAAAGCACCCCCAAACACACAGCATCCCCAAACACACACAGCACCCCCAAACACACACAGCACCCCCAAACACACACAGCACCCAGACACACACAGCACCCCCAGACACACACAGCACCCAGACACACACAGCACCCTCAGACACACACAGCACCCAGACACACACAGCACCCAGACACACACAGCACCCAGACACACACAGCACCCTCAGACACACACAGCACCCTCAGACACACACAGCACCCCCAGACACACACAGCACCCAAACACACACAGCACCCTCAGACACACACAGCACCCAAACACACACAGCACCCTCAGACACACACACAGCACCCTCAGACACACACACAGCCCCCTCGCTCACACATATACAGCACACTCCCACACATACATACATATATATATATATTTATATATATATATATATATATATATATATATATATATAAATAAAATAACCCTCAGTGAGTTAACAGTCAAAGAAAATTAGAAACCTAGAATGTGACGGCACATAAAAACACCCTCACACACAGCACCCCTCTTACATACACACACACTGCGCCCCTCACACATCCAATACGTCCAAATATATATATATATATATATATTATATATATACACACACACACACTACAGCACCGCTCACACTGCACCACTACACACATTACGCTCCAGATACACGCTAGATCCCTTACCCTATATGCACTCGTAATCCTCTAATATGCACCCCCAAACACACAGCATCCCCCAAACACACACAGCACCCAGACACACACAGCACCCCAGACACACACAGCACCCACAGACACACAGCACCCCCAGACACACACAGCACCCCCAAATACACAGCATCCCCCAAACACACAGCACCCCCAGACACACACAGCACCCCCAAACACACAGCATCCCCCAAACACACAGCATCCCCAAACACACACAGCACCCCCAAACACACACAGCACCCCCAAACACACACAGCACCCACAGACACACAGCACCCCCAAACACACAAAGCACCCCCAAACACACAGCATCCCCCAAACACACAGCATCTCCAAACACACACAGCACCCCCAAACACACACAGCACCCCCAAACACACACAGCACCCAGACACACACAGCACCCCCAGACACACACAGCACCCAGACACACACAGCACCCTCAGACACACACAGCACCCAGACACACACAGCACCCAGACACACACAGCACCCTCAGACACACACAGCACCCCCAGACACACACAGCACCCAAACACACACAGCACCCTCAGACACACACAGCACCCAAACACACACAGCACCCTCAGACACACACACAGCACCCTCAGACACACACACAGCCCCCTCGCTCACACATATACAGCACACTCCCACACATACATACATATATATATATATTTATATATATATATATATATATATATATATATATATATATAAATAAAATAACCCTCAGTGAGTTAACAGTCAAAGAAAATTAGAAACCTAGAATGTGACGGCACATAAAAACACCCTCACACACAGCACCCCTCTTACATACACACACACTGCGCCCCTCACACATCCAATACGTCCAAATATATATATATATATATATATTATATATATACACACACACACTACAGCACCGCTCACACTGCACCACTACACACATTACGCTCCAGATACACGCTAGATCCCTTACCCTATATGCACTCGTAATCCTCTACACACACACACACACACACACACACAATCTCCTATACACACTCTGGGTCCTACACACACACACTGCACCACCTACACACACTACATTCCTTGTCAGCAAACACATACAACATTCTCTAAACACACCATCTCTACAACCCCTACACACACTATGTCACCTATACACACTCACTGGCCCGTATGCACACACTCGCTACATCCAGTGGTGTATCCTGGTTTTGTGCTGCCCTAGGCAGTACAAAACTCAGGCGCTCCCCCTCCCCCCCTGCGCGCCACCCCCACCCAACCTTTACCCCGCATTCTAAATACACACACACACATTCACTGACAGATACGCATACACTAGCTAACAGAAACACACACTCGCTAACAGAAACACACACTCGCTAACAGAAACACACACACTAACAGACAAACTCACACTCACTAACAGACACTCACTAACAGACACTCACTAACAGACACACACTAACAGACACACACTAACAGACACACACTAAAAGACACACTAACAGACACACACTAACAGACACACACTAGCAGACACACACACTCACTAACAGACACACACAGTCAGACACAGACACACTAACAGACACACACACACACACACTAACAGACACACTCACACTAACAGACACACACTCACACTCACACTCACTAACAGACACTCACACTCACTAACAGACACTCACACTCACTAACAGACACACACACACACTAACAGACACACACACACACTAACAGACACACACACACACTAACAGACACACACATACACTAACAGACACACACACACTCACTCACTAACAGACACACACACACACTCACACTCACTAACAGACACAGACACACACTCACACTCACTAACAGACACTCACACTCACTAACAGACACTCACACTCACGAACAGACACTCACACTCACTAACAGACACACACACACACACACTCACTAACAGACACACACTCACACTCACTAACAGACACTCACACTCACTAACAGACACTCACACTCACTAACAGACACACACACACTCACACTCACTAACATACACACACACACACACACACACACTCACACTCACTAACAGACACACACACACTCACTAACAGACACACACACTCACACTCACTAACAGACACTCACACTCACTAACAGACATTCACACTCACTCACACTCACTAACAGACACTCACACTCCCTCACACTCACTAACAGACACTCACACTCACTCACATTAACACTTTTTTTTTTACTTTAACCCCCCCCAGCCTCCTTACCTTTGGGAATGCTGGGGGGGTCATCTTTTTTCCCTGGTGGTCCAGTGGCTGCTGGGCGGTCGGGGGGCGCTGCTAGGCTGTCTGCTGGGCGGGCGGGGGGCGCTGCTAGGCTGTCTGCTGGGCGGGCGGCGAGGGAGCACTTCCTCTGAGCTGTCTGCTCAGCTCCCTCGCGCGCCGCACAGTGAGGCTGGGAGGCGGAGCCGGAATATGACGTCATATTCCGGCTCCCAGCCTCACTGTGTGGCGCGCGAGGGAGCTGAGCAGACAGCTCAGAGGAAGTGCTCCCTCGCCGCCCGCCCAGCAGACAGTCTAGCAGCGCCCCCCGACCGCCCAGCAGCAGCCCAGCATGTCTTGTTAGCCGCAAGGCTAACAAGACATTTGCCTTGGGCATTTGGGGGCGGCTTTTTTTGCCGCCCCCTGGAAAATGCCGCCCAAGGCAAATGCCTTGTTTGCCTCGCGGCTAATACGCCCCTGGCTACATCCCCTATAACACTATGCCCCCTATACACACACTCTCTACAGCGCCTAGCCACACATATTACACCACAAACACAAATTAAATTGACCTATTTACACAATACCACAACACACTCTACACAAACGCAATCCCACAAGCAGGCTCCAAACATATGCACTATGCACTTTCCTGGCCCTTTTGTCCTCTGGTATTCCACTTGTGGAGACACCAGAGACAATTTAAAAGCAAACACAGCGCAAGCATGTTATTAAATTTGCTTGCGCTGTGCAGAACAAATTCAGGGCCTTTTTCTAATGCCAGAGCTCTTCAGCGGGGCTCTGCGCATTGGACTAACATGCTCACTTTGAGAGGGGGCGTGCTTGTCATTAGTGATGAAAAAACACACCCTCTCTGGCCCAGCCCCCTTCTTAGGGGGCCGCTCTGATTGAAAAATGCCCGGGCCTAATTTTTTTCCCAGTCCGGCCCTGCCTATAAGTAATTCCGAAGTTGAATCGGGAGAGGAACAATGACCATCTAGCCTGACGAGAGGACAATCTCTTAGCGTCCCCAATATAAGCCAAATTCTTATGGTCGGTAAAGATCAAAAGTGGCTCTTTGGAACCTTCCAAGAGATGCCTCCATTCCTTAAGGGCAAGTACAATGGCCAAAAGTTCCCTATGTCATAGTTCTTCTCTGCAGGTGTGAGTTTGCGAGAGAGAAATCAACAGGGATGTAAAGGCGTATCAGGACTTTCTCTCTGAGACAGAATGGCTCCAACTCCTGTTTCTGACGCATCCACTTCTAGAATAAATGGCTTGGTTGGATCAGGATAGGTCAGGACAGGTGCTGAGGAAAATAAAGATTTTAACTGTTCAAATGCCTCTCTTGCTTCTTTGGGCCATGATTTGCAATTTGCTCCTTTTTTGGTTAGGTTGGTTATAGGAGAAATTACAGAAGAAAACCCTTTAATAAATTTGCGGTAGTAATTTGCAAAACCTATAAAGCGTTGTGTAGCTTTAAGGCCCTTGGGCAACGGCCACTGTAAGACTGCCTCCAGCTTGCGGGGATCCATCTGGAAACCGGACGGAGATATAACATATCCAAGAAATTGTATCTCCGTTTGGTCAAACTGGCATTTCTCCAGCTTACAGTAGAGACCGTTCTTTAACAGGGTTTTGAGTACTATTCTCACATGTTCGTGATGTGTCTCTAGGTCTGGGGAATAGATGAGAATGTCGTCTAGGTACACTAGAACGAACATGTGGAGGTACTCTCTTAGAAAATCGTTAATAAAATCCTGGAATACCGCTGGAGCGTTGCATAATCCAAACGGCATAACCAGGTATTCGTAATGTCCCATTCTAGTATTAAATGCGGTCATCCACTCGTGACCGTCCTTAATCCTGACTAGGTTGTACGCACTTCTGAGATCGAGCTTAGTGAAGACTCAAGCTCCTTTCAACCTGTCGAATAATTCTGATATAAGGGGAGTAGGATAGGCGTTTTTTTATCGTAATCCTATTCAAACCTCTATAGTCTATACAGCGGCGTAGGTCTCCTTCTTTTTTAGAGACAAAGAAGAACCCAGCCCTGGCGGGTGAGGAGGACCTACGGATATGACCCTTTCTGAGAGCATCCTTTATATACTCCTCTAAACAAAGATTTTCTTGGGGGGATAGAGCATACACTCCTCTCTTTGGAGGCATAGTACCTGGTAATAAATTTATGGCACAGTCATAGGGTCTATGTGGTGGCAACCCCTCAGACTGGGCCTTGTTGAACACCTCCTTTAAGTCCAAATACTGCGGTGGTATCTGTGTGGTCAGGGGAGGTGCAATGGGAACATTGATGGTACCAATTGGTTGTGGTATCTGCTTTAAGCAAACACCTCTGCATCTCTCACCCCAACTCACAATCTCTCCTTCAACCCAATCTAAACATGGATTGTGTTTCTGGAGCCAAGGGAAACCGAGTATTATCGGACATGTAGGTGAAGATATGATTTGAAAAACCATCTCTTCAGAGTGAAGAATGCCCACTGAGACAGTGATTGGCAGAGTTTCGTGTGTGATGAGAGGCTGGGTAAGAGGCCTTCCATCAATAGCCTCGACTGCTATAGGTCTCTCTTTCTGTCTTAAGGGCAGGAAATACTATGCAGATAATTCTTTGTCTAGGAAATTCTCTGCTGCCCCAGAGTCAATCATAGCCTCACACTGTACAGCGATTTTCTTAAAAGACAAGGTAACTCTGACAAGGAAACGGTTCTTAGTCAATTTAGGGGACATATACATCACACCTAAGGTCGGTCCCCGTAAGTGCCTTAGGTGCGCAAGTTTTCAGGCCGAACCGGACATGAAAATCTTTGATGTCTCTTCTTGCCGCAATACATACATAACCCTTCATTACGTCTGTGTTGTCTCTCTGCCTCAGTGAGTTTAGCAATACCCAATTGCATGGGTTCAGGTTCTGGAGGTGGAGCTTGGCTAATCACCACTGGGTTAGAGAAACGAGGGGCTATGGACAAGTTAGGATGTCTATTACGTTGTTTGTTTTTCTCTCTTTCTCTCAGCCTGTTATCGATATCTATCATGTACGCAATAAACTCATTGAGATTAACCGGAAGGTCTCTAGCTGCGGTCTCGTCCTGTATACTCTCAGCTAGACCTTCAGAGAAGGCAGCCACCAAACCACTATTGGTCCAGTCAACCTCGGACGCCAGTGTTCTGAACTCTATGGCGTAATCGGCTACAGAGCGACTGCCTTGTTTTATCCTCATAAGGGCTTTGGCAGCATTCTTTTCTCTGCCTTAAGGTTCAAAAGTAGCCTTAAATGCTGTGAGGAAGACACTGTAATCACGGGCTACTGCGTTTCCACTCTCCCATAAGGGGTTAGCCCAGGTTAAGGCCTTTCCTGTTAATTGGTTCATCAGATTTTCGATCTATCTGTAGGGAATGAACCGGGGGCAGCTTCGAAGTGGTACTCAATTTGGTTTAAAAAACCTCTAAATTCTTTAGAATCACCTTCATAACGAGGGGGAGGTGAAAGGGTTATGGACGGTGGTTTATGTGGCACTGGAGCCACTACAGGTGGCGGAACCACAGGTGGTACAGGAGGTGCCTCTAAATAGGCAGTCCTCTGGAGCAAGGTCTGAAATGCCTGAGCAAATTGGTCTAACCTGTGGTCCATATCCTCCACCCTATTCTCACAAGCAATCATATGTTTGCATAGTTCTGCAGGATCCATGGCCCTGTCGTAATGTCACGACTACTAGTGTGGTCCAGCACGCAGAAACTATGTAAACATATACATAGGCAAGAAAAGGAAAATAAAAGGACAGAGCGTAAACCGGACCTTAGAATGGCCAGACTAATACGCTAGAGACAGAGAATGGTCATAGGGAAAGCCAAGGTCAAGGAAGCCAGAAAATACACAATACCGGGAAACCAGAATTCAGAATAACCGGGGAAAAGCCAAGATCAGGATACCAGGAAATCAGATTCACAAATATAAAGCACTCTCAGGAAAGCAGGAACAGGAAACCACGACAGGGCAAGGTACTGGAGTGAGCTAGGGATTTAAATATCCCTCTCAAAGGTCTGATTGGTCAGAGGGCGACCTCTGACCCCAAAACGTGCGTGCGCGTTGACGTCGTGATGTCACGTGCATGTCAGTACAAACTTCGGGGGCGGAGCCAAGTTTAGGCGCAACCACGCAGTCAGCGCAATTTTGGATCCGGGGCGCGACGGTCGGAGGATGCGGAGAAGCGGCTGTCGGCTCGCCGGTGAGCAGGTAAGCTTGTGCCGTCGGCTAGACTGTGCCGGTTGGGCACAGCTTTGCCACGCGGCGAGCCGGCAACTGCAACAGCAGCCTTAAGTCTTGCAGCAAAAGGACTGGAAAACAAGCCTGACTCCCTAAACAACAAACTATATTAAAAGTTTTATTTCCTATTCTAAACCTCATAGGGGGCTGTAGCGGATCGACTGGCACCCAGAATGGGTACCTCCGTTGAAGGATGCTCCTAGCGCTTCCTGAGGACTCCAAACACTGCAGCAGACACCACAACCACCGAACCGGAGCAGCATACTCTCAAGCATATGAATGCTGTAAACAGCTGAACAGGAAAAGCATACAATCCGCTTACACTCCTGGCAATCAGCATACAATCCAATTCCCCCAATAATGAGACGACACTTAGTTTTGAGGTCAAGTTTAATGGCGAACGCGAACTTCCGCAAATGTTCTCGAACCGGCGAACCTGGCGAACCGCCATAGACTTCAATGGGCAGGCAAAAGTGGACATTGAAGAGACTTTTCGGTTGCTGCCGGTACACCCTGATAGTCACCATCTACTGGGTTGCTTCTTCGAAGGGCAATACTTTGTGAATCTTTGCCTCCCAATGGATTGCTCCATGTCTTGTTCCTATTTCGACAAATTTAGCACCTTCTTGGAGTGGGTGGTTCGCACAGAAGCAATAGGGAATAGGTCGTTAATCCACTACCTCGACGATTTTCTCTGCGTGGGCCTGGCTGGATCCCCCACTAGTGATGTCACGAACACAAAATTTTCGGTCCGCGAATGGCGGACGCGAACTTCCGCAAACGTTCGCGAACCGGGCGAACCGCCATTGACTTCAATGGGCAGGCGAATTTTAAAACCCACAGGGACTCTTTCTGGCCACAATAGTGATGGAAAAGTTGTTTCAAGGGGACTAACACCTGGACTGTGGCATGCCGGAGGGGGATCCATGGCAAAACTCCCATGGAAAATTACACAGTTGATGCAGAGTCTGGTTTTAATCCATAAAGGGCATAAATCACCTAACATTCCTAAATCACAATAGATATGGATTGACACCTGACATATGACATATTGACACCTTGACATATGGATTGACACCTGTCCTCAGAGACCCTGATACACACTGACACAGAGCAGAATAGGGACTCTTCCCCCTACATAGGGTCACTCGGCAGATATTGATCGACACCTGTCCTCAGGGACCCTGATACACACTGACACAGAGCAGAATAGGGACTGTTCCTCCTACATAGGGTCACTTGGCAGATATGCATTGACACCTGTCCGCAGAGACCCTGATACACACTGACACAGAGCAGAATAGGGAATATTCACTAAATGCCAAACATTGTTATACAGGGGAATATTCAGTAAATAAGGATAAGGGGGGGGGACCTACTGTCCTCCCCCCGGTCCCCACCCCTGCGCGGTGGGTGGGGGCCATAAATCACAATAGGGGGGGACCTACTGTCCTCCTGCCCACCGGTGGGGGCCATAAAAATAATGAGGGGGGGGGACCTACTGTATGATGTTGTATCAATCAGGTAGTGTAAGGGTTACGCCCGCTTCACAGTGACAGACCAAACTCCCCGTTTAACGCACCGCAAACAACCGCAAACAGTCCATTTGCACAACCGCAAACTCCCCATTTGCACAAGGTTGGATACCAAGCTAGCCATGTACCGTTCCTTGTCCTCACTGATGTCATTGAAGGTCTCTTCCTCCACCCAGCCACGTACAACACCAAGGGTCCCCGAAAGGTGACAACTAGCCCCCTGGGATGCCAGCTGTGATTGGTCTTCCACCTCCTCAAAGCCACCTTCCTCCTCTGACTCCTCTTCTTCAGACTCCTCTCTCTGCGTTGCCTCTCTCTGCGTTATTATAAGGTGTGTTAAGTAGTACTACTCTTATCAGTTTAATCCCTGTTACGAGTAGAGGACTATTTCCTTGTTTCACCAAACCCCTTCAAAGATGGAAAAAGCGGTATGAGTGGAAGAAACGAGGAAATGTGGTCAGGTGGTGGTGCCAGCCCCACCGAGGGCTTGTACCCAGGTATGCTAATAAACTGAAAAAAGAAAAAATCTCCCAAGAAGGAGATCTAAAACTGACATAGGAAAAGGTTAGACAACTATAATAAAGTGATAGCTACAAATCCTAGTGAGCATAGGTGTATAATAGAGGGAGAAAGGGAAAGCAGAGTAATGCTTCCTACTACCGTGGTTAGTACCCTTTGTTAAAGTAAATTGAGTAATGGACAAAAGTCTTTATTGTATCATTTATAAATAACAAAGGGATACTATACTCATTCCCCTATAGTGGCTAATTGTGTAATAATGGTAATACTATTACTTATTATATAATATTGCCAGGGGCAAGGAAATTCCCTCTAAATAGATGGGTATAGGCAGAGAGTATGGAGACCGGAGTGATGCTGTCATAAAAAGTGTCAATAAGGTGATATAAAGTTAAATGTATCACAGACACACAGACACCCTTTCTCTTAGCTAGTTTCCAGAAATGCTGGCCTTTTTTAGTCGAATGTATCGCCCACTGTCAGTCCCTTCGGGATCCATAACTCATTCATCTTAATAAAGGTGAGGTAATCTAGACTTTTTTGACCTAGGCGAGTTCTCTTCTCAGTGACAATACCTCCTGCTGCACTGAAGGTCCTTTCTGACAGGACACTTGAAGCGGGGCAGGCCAGAAGTTCTATCGCAAATTGGGATAGCTCAGGCCACAGGTCAAGCCTGCACACCCAGTAGTGAAGGGGTTCATCGCTCCTCAGAGTGTCGATATCTGCAGTTAAGGCGAGGTAGTCTGCTACCTGTCGGTCGAGTCGTTCTCTGAGGGTGGATCCCGAAGGGCTGTGGCGATGCGTAGGACTTAAAAAGCTCTGCATGTCCTCCACCAACAACACGTCTGTAAAGCGGCCTGTCCTTGCCGGCGTGGTCGTGGGAGGAGGAGGATTACTTTCACCTCTTCCCCTGTTAGATTCCCGTTGTGCTGTGACATCACCCTTATACGCTGTGTAAAGCATACTTTTTAATTTATTTTGCAAATGCTGCATCCTTTCCGACTTGTTGTAATTTGGTAACATTTCAGCCACTTTCTGCTTATACCGGGGGTCTAGTAGCGTGGACACCCAGTACAGGTCGTTCTCCTTCAGCCTTTTTATACGAGGGTCCCTCAACAGGCACGACAGCATGTAAGACCCCATTTGCACAAGGTTGGATGCCGAGCTACTCATTTCCCGTTCCTCCTCCTCAGTGATCTCAATGACGGTATGTTCTTCCCCCCAGCCACGTACAACACCACGGGTACCAGATAGGTGACAACGAGCACCCTGGGATGCCTGTTGTGGTTGGTCTTCCTCCTCCTCCTCAAAGCCACATTCCTCCTCTGACTCCTCTTCCTCACTATCCTCTTCCAGCATTGCCGCAGGTCCAGCAAGCGATGCTGATAAGGCTGTTTCTGGTGGTGATGGTGACCACAACTCTTTCTCTTCCTCTTCACGCTCATCTACTGCCTGATCCAGCACTCTTCGCAGGGCACGCTCCAGGAAGAAAACAAATGGTATGATGTCGCTGATGGTGCTTTCGGTGCGACTGACTAGGTTTGTCACCTCCTCAAAAGGACGCATGAGCCTACAGGCATTGCGCATGAGCGTCCAGTAACGTGGCAAAAAAAATTCCCAGCTCCCCAGAGGCTGTCCTAGCACCCCGGTCATACAAATATTCATTAATGGCTTTTTCTTGTTGGAGCAGGCGGTCGAACATTAGGAGTGTTGAATTCCAACGTCGCAAATCAAGCTCCTCACTGGCATGTTGTTTCGCCACTGGATATCTGCAAAGTGCGCCATGGCCGTGTAGGAACGCCTGAAATGGCCACACACCTTCCTGACAGGGCCGGCTCTGGGGGCGCAAGATTTCGGTGACCGGCAGGAGGGAAGCACTCCCTCCTGCCAGGTCACCTTCTGGACACCCGGCGGGAGGCAGCGTTGTAATGAGAGGCGGCGAGGGAGCTCTAACCTGTCTGCTCTGCTCCCTCGCGCGCTGTCTGCTGATTCTGCGGGAGCCGGAATATGACGTCATGCTCCCGGCATCAGTAGACAGCCCGCGAGGGAGCAGAGCAGACAGGTTAGAGCTCCCTCGCCGCCTCTCATTACAACGCTGCCGCCCGCCGCACTGAAGCCCCACTGGACCCCAGGGACACATCCACACCAGCTCTTCAGGTAGGGAGGCTGGGTGGATATTATTATTAATTTGTGTGTGTCTGAAAGTGTATGTGTGAGTGTGTGTGTGTGTCTGAAAGTGTATGTGTGAGTGTGTGTTTGTCTGAGTGTGTGTGTCTGTGTTTGTGTGTCTGTGAGTGTGTGTCTGAAAGTGTATGTGTGAGTGTGTGTTTGTCTGTGAGTGTGTGTCTGTGTATGAGTTTGTCTGTGAGTGTGAGTGTGTCTGTCAGTGTGTATGTGTTTGTCAGTGTGTGTGTGTTTGTCTTTGTGTGTGTGTGTGTGTCTGTGTATGTGTGAGTGTGTATGTGTCTGTGTGTGTATGTGTTTGTCTGTGAGTATGTGTCTGTGTATGAGTTTGTCTGTGAGTGTGAGTGTGTCTGTCAGTGTGTGTGTGTGTGTGTATGTGTCTGTCAGTGTGTGTGTGTGTGTGTGTGTGTGTTTGTCAGTGTGTGTGTGTATGTGTATGTGTTTGTCTTTGTGTGTGTATGTGTTTGTGAGTGTGTGTGTCTGTGTATGTGTGAGTGTGTATGTGTCTGTGTGTGTATGTGTTTGTCTGTGAGTGTGTGTCTGTGTATGTGTTTGTCTGTGAGTGTGTGTGTATGTGTTTGTCTGTGAGTGTGTGTGTGTGTGTGTCTGTGTATGTGTATGTGAATGATTGTATCAATGTGTATGAGTGTGTGTTTGTGAGTGTCTGTCAAATCAGTGAGAGTATGTTTGTGATTGAGTGTGTGTCTGTCAATGAATGAGTGTGTGTCAGATCAGTGAGTCTGTGTCTGTCAGTGACGTCTGTGTGTTTGTCATTGAGTGTGTGTGGCTGTTAGTGTGTATACACCACTGAGTGTAGCGTGGCGGAGCGGAGCGCAGTACAGGAGCTTTTGTTTCCTGTACCTGGCCAGACTGAGAGGAGGTGCTCACTGAGAGAGCCCTTCCTGTCAGTCCAGCCAGGTACAGAAAACTGAAGCTCCTGTAGAGGGTCTGCTCCGCAACGGTACAAGACAGGTAGGAGGCACACCAGGAAGGGGAGTGTGACCGCTAAGAGGGTGGGGGGTGCACCAAGGGACAGAGAGGGGAGGGGAGAGAAAAACCAAGGGACAGGGAAAAGAGGGGGGAGGGGAGAGGAATACTAAGGGACGGGTAAGAGGGAGGGGCTGGTTAGGAGGCACATAGGTGAAGATGTTAATTTTAGAGGAGGGGGGGTGGAAAAATGCATCTTTGCCTATGTACCCAAAAATCCTTGCACCGGCTCTGCTTCCTGGCCTGCTTCAGGACATCCTGTAAGCCTGTGTACTTATGCACAAAGCATTGTACGATCAGATTACATACATGTGCCATGCACGGCACATGTTCAACTTGCCCAACTTCAATGCCACCAACAAATTTGTTCCGTTGTCACAAACCACTTTGCCGATTTCCAGTTGCTGCGGAGTCAGCCACTTTTCCACCTGTGCGTTCAGGGCGGACAGGAGTGCTTGTCCGGTGTAACTCTCTGCTTTCAAGCAAGTCAAACCCAAGACGGCGTGACACTGCCGTATCCGGGATGTGGAATAGTACCTGGGAACTGGGGGGGTGCCGTTGATGTGGAGCAAGACGCAGCAGCAGAAGAGGACTCAGCCGAGGAGGTTATGGAAGAGGATGGAGTAGGAGGAGTAGAGGAGGTGGCAGCAGGCCTGCCTGCAAGTCGTGGCGGTGTCACCAACTCCTCTGCAGAGCCACGCATTCCATGCTTGGCAGCCGTCAGCAGGTTTACCCAATGCGCAGTGTAGGTGATATACCTGCCCTGACCATGCTTTGCAGACCAGGTATCAGTGGTCAGATGGACCCTTGCCCCAACACTGTGTGCCAGACATGCCATTACTTCCTTTTGCACAATCGAGTACAGGTTGGGGATTGCCTTTTGTGAAAAGAAATTTTGTCCGGGTACCTTCCACTGCGGTGTCCCAATAGCTACAAATTTTTTGAACGCCTCAGACTCCACCAGCTTGTATGGTAAAAGCTGGCGGGCTAATAGTTCAAACAAGCCAGCTGTCAGACGCTGGGCAAGGGGGTGACTTTCTGACATTGGCTTCTTACGCTCAAACATGTCCTTGACAGACACCTGACTGTGGGCAGATGAGCGGGAACTGCTCAAGGCGAGAGACGGAGTGGCGGATGGTTGAGAGGGGGCAAGGAGGACAGCAGTGGTTGATGTGGCTGAAGATGCTGGACCAGGATGAGGATGGCGGCTTTGAGTTTGTGTGCTGCTTGTACTCATGTGTTGATCCCATAGGCGTTTGTGATGTGCGATCATGTGCCTACGCAAAGCAGTTGTACCTAGGTGGGTGTTGGACTTCCCATTACTCAGTTTCTTTTGGCACAGGTTGCAAATGGCATCGCTGTTGTCAGAGGCAGACACACAAAAAAAATTCCACACGGCATTCTGGTGGTGGACACAGCATGCGTTGATTGGCGTGCTGTCGGGCTGACCCCAGGTGCCGATGCATGCTGTCTGACTGTGCCACTAGCTCCTTGCGACGACCTCCCCCTGCTTCCAACTCGTCTCCTCCTCCTCCTCTCTGTCTCCCCATCTGAACTTTCGCCCTGTTCTTCTTCTTGTCGAGCGGGCACCCACGTGACATCCATGGACGCATCGTCATAATCAACCGCTTCACTTGTATCTGACAACTCAGCAAAGGAAGCAGCAGCGGGTACAACATCAACATCATCACACCGTACGTCCATGTGTGTAATGCTGCCTGACTGAGACATATCCCTGTTATCTACATCCTCTGGCAATAATGGTTGCGCATCACTCATTTCTTCAAACGGATGTGTAAATAACTCCTCTGACAGATAAAGTGAAGCGGCTGTGGTGCTAGTGTTGGTGGTGGCGGCAGGCGGGTGAGTGGTATCTTGAGAGGTGCCCGAAGCTAAGCTGGAGGAGAATGGTGCGTCAAGGTTCCAAGCGGAAGCTGTAGAAGATTGGATGTCCTGTGTTAGCCAGTCAACTATGTCCTCAGAACTTTTCAAGTTCAGGGTATGTGGCCTCTGAAAACTGGGCATTATTCTATGGCAAAAGGGAATCACAGCACCACGACCACGACGGCCCCTGCGGGGTGGCCTGCCTCTGCCTGTCATTTTTTTTTGATTAGTGGTACTATGCGTGCAAGCTACTGTGAGACCAGATATGAGTGGCACTGTGCAGTGGCAGAGGTTGGCAGAGTACACGCTGTAGGCCTGACACACCCGCTTGAAGACAACTAACTGCTATTCAATCTATAACAGTGAAAAAAATGTTTTGTTTTTAAATGCACGCTATTGTGACACCATATATGAGTGGCAATGTGCATTGGCAGAGTAGACGCTGTAGGCCTGACACACCCGCTTGAAAACAACTAACTGCTATTCAATCTATAATAGTGAAAAAAATGGGTTTTTAAATGCACGCTATTGTGACACCAGATATGAGTGGCAATGTGCACTGGCAGAGGTTGGCAGAGTACACGCTGTAGGCCTGACACACACTTATGAAGGACACTGACTGCTATTATATTACAGTCAAAAACATTTTTGTTTTTAAATGCACGCTATTGTGACACCAGATATGAGTGGCACTGTGCACTGGCAGAGGTTGGCAGAGTACACACTGTAGGCCTGACACACACTTATGAAGGACACTGACTGCTATTATATTACAGTCAAAAACATTTTTTTGTTTTTAAATGCAAGCTATTGTGACACCAGATATGAGTGGCACTGTGCACTGGCAGAGGTTGGCAGAGTACACGCTGTAGGCCTGACACCTGCTTGAAGGACACTGACTGCTATTCGATTACAGTCAAAAAACTTTTTTGTTTTTAAATGCACGCTATTGTGACACCAGATATGAGTGGCACTGTGCACTGGCAGAGGTTGGCAGAGTAGACGCTATAGGCCTGACACACACGCTTGAAGACAACTAATTGCTATTCAATCTATTACAGTGAAAAAAATGCTTTTGTTTTTAAATGCAAGCTATTGTGACACCAGATATGAGTGGCAATGTGCACTGGCAAAGGTTGGCAGAGTACACGCTGTAGGCCTGACACACAGACGCTTGAAGACAACTAACTGCTATTCAATCTATTACAGTGAAAAAAATGCTTTTGTTTTTAAATGCAAGCTATTGTGACACCAGATATGAGTGGTGGCACTGGGCTAGTGGGCACAGTAACCACTGTGAGCCTGACACAGAAGCTGGGAGGCAGGCAACTGCAATTAGATTACACAGGAAAAAAAGCAGACTGATGTTCTAGCACTAAAAAGGGGTTTTTGGGGTGCTGTCCTTACAGCAGAGAGATCAGATGAATCCTTCAGGTCTGTAGTGGACACTGAATACACTAGCCTAGCTATCCATTTCCCTATCAAATCAGCAGCAGCTTCACTTTCCCTCCTCTCACTAAGAATGCAGCTTCAGAATGAATCTAAAATGGATGCTGTACAGGAGGTGGGAGGGTCTGGAAGGGAGGGTCTGCTGCTGATTGGCTGGAATGTGTCTGCTGACTGTGAGGCACAGGGTCAAAGTTTACTCAATGATGACGAATAGGGGGCGGATCGAACCGCGCATATGTTCGCCCGCCGTGGCGAACAGTGTGTGTATGTCTGTCTTTCAGTGTGTGTCTGTCAGTGTATGTCTGTATGTCTGTCAGTGTGTGTGTATGTCTGTCTTTCAGTGTGTGTGTGTGTGTGTGTGTGTGTATGTGTGTGTGTGTGTGTATGTCTGTCTGTCAGTGTATGTCTGTCTGTGTGTGTGTGTGTATGTCTGTCTGTCAGTGTGTGTGTTTGTATGTCTGTCTGTCAGTGTGTGTGTGTGTCTGTCTGTCAGTGTATGTCTGTCTGTCAGTGTGTGTATGTCTGTCTGTGTGTGTATGTCTGTCTGTGTGTGTGTGTCTGTCTGTCTGTCAGTGTGTATGTCTGTCAGTGTGTGTGTATGTCTGTCAGTGTGTGTGTATTTATGTCAGTGTGTGTGTATTTCTGTCAGTGTGTCTGTCTGTCTGTCAGTGTGTCTGTCTGTCTGTCAGTGTGTGTGTCCGTCTGTCAGTGTGTGTGTCTGTCTGTCAGTGTGTCTGTCTGCCTGTCAGTGTGTCGGTCTGTCTGTCAGTGTGTGTGTGTCTGTCTGTCAGTGTGTGTGTGTGTGCCTGTCTGTCAGTGTGTATGTGTGCCTGTCTGTCGGTGTGTGTGTGTGTGAGTGTATATGTCTGTCAGTGTGTGTGTGTCTGTCTGTCAGTGTTTGTGTGTGTATGTGTCTGTCTGTCAGTGTGTGTGTATGTCTGTCAGTGTGTGTGTATGTCTGTCAGTGTTTGTGTGTATATGTCTGTCTGTCAGTGTGTGTGCATATGTCTGTCTGTCAGTGTGTGTGTATATGTCTGTCAGTCAGTGTGTGTGTGTGTGTATATGTCTGTCAGTTTGTGTGTATATCTGTCTCAGTGTGTGTGTGTATATGTCATGTCTGTCTGTATCATTGTGTATGTATGTCTCTATATGCCTCTCTGTTTTTTTATGTCTGTGTCTGTATTTCTGTGTGTGCCTGTGTCTGTTTGAATGTATGTCTGTGTTTGCATGACAATGTACCTGTATGTGTAGATTGTATGACTGTGTTTGTTTGATTCTGTGCCTTTTTATGACTGTGTGTCTGTATATCTTTGTGACTGTGTGCCTGAATAATTATGTCTGTGTGCTTGTATGGTTGTGTGTCTGTATGTTTGTGTATTTGTGCATGTATGTATTTTTGCCTGTATCCATGTCTATGTGGGAGGAAAAGAGAGATAGATAGGGGCTGGGGGGAAGAAAGAGACAGAAAGGGGCTGCGGGGAAGTAAGAAATACATAAGAGGGGTTGTAGGAGACACACTAAAGGGCACAATGGGGCCAAAGGGGTAAGACATTAAAGAGGTTGGATATGCAACACTAATGGGGGTAAGAAATTCAAAAGGGGGCTACGAGACACAGAGGTGAAGATGCATTTTTTATTTTTTGGGGGGAGGCGTGGGGTGGGGCGTCAAAATGCATCTTCGCCTGTGTAGTCAAAAATCCTGGCACCGGCCCTGCGCATTAGTGAAGCAGCGCAAATACAATTCCACAGACTGATTTGCACGTTCAGCTGCACCATTAGATTGCGGGTGATAGGAGGAAGTGAACGACAAGGAGACCCCCATCTCAGCACAAAAGCCCCTCCAAAACCGAGAGACAAATTGAGGGCCCCTGTCAGATACGATATCCTGAGGTACCCCATGCAAGCGGAACACGTTTTTGGCAAACACCTGAGCTAGCTGAACCGCAGAAGGCAGTTTCTTAAGTGGAATAAAGTGCACCATTTTAGAGAACCTATCCGTCACAGTCAATATCACTGTCTGACCATCAGAAAGAGGAAGGTCTACAATGAAATCCATGAATAAGTGGGTCCATGGTTTCTTGGGTATAGATAGAGGCATCAGTAAACCCTGGGGTCTCACATTAGGGGACTTACACTGCGTACAGACCCGACAAGCCTGTACAAAATCCACTACGTCTCGCTTAAGTGAAGGCCACCAGAACTGTTGAAGGAGGCCCTTATAGGTTTTGGTAACCCCTGGATGACCAGCAGTTTTGGCGGTGTGAAATAAAGTTGACAACTTTTTTCTGTCATTTGCTTTAACGTATAATTTACCAACCGGCGTCTCAGGGGGTGCTTGGGTTTGGTATGTCTTAATACTATCAAGGAAAGGAGACTAAACAACCAAACGGGTAGCAGCTATTATCTGAGACGCAGGTACAATAGGTACAGGAGTCGGGTTAACAAACGGTTCATGCTGTCGAGAGATAGCGTCAGCTTTGGCATTACGGCAACCAGGTCTATAGGTAATGACGTATTGGAAGCGTGAAAGGAATAGAGACCATCTAGGCTGCCGGGCAGATAACCTTCTATCATCAGCTATATAGGAGAGGTTCTTATGATCTGTTATAACCATGATTTTGTGTCTAGAACCCTCTAATAAGTACCTCCATTCCTTAAAAGCTAACACAATAGCTAATAGTTCCCTGTTCCCAACATTGTAATTATTTTCTGGATCAGACAACCTTTTTGAAAAATAACAACAGGGATGGAGGGGTTCGTCATACGATAGCCTCTGTGACAGTACTGCTCCCACACCTGATTCAGAAGCGTCTACTTCTATAACAAAGGGAAGAGAAGGATCAGGGTGGTGTAGCACTGGAGCAGAGGCAAATGCCTTCTTGAGAGTTTCAAAGGCCTCAAGGGCTTCAGGAGTCCAAACCCTAGGGTGTAGACCTTTTTTAGTCAGCTTCGTTATAGGGGAGATAAGTGGTGAAAAGTTTTTTTATAAATTTCCTATACTAGTTAGCAAATCCTATAAAACGCTGGATAGCCTTAAGTGGGGAAGTGGCCAGGACAGTATGGCCTCCAATTTAGCAGGATCTATACTGAAACCCTGTTCAGAAATTATATATCCCAGGAATTGCACTGGTCTGATCAAACAAACATTTTTCCAATTTACAATAAAGTCCGTTCTGTAATGACTTTTTAAGCACCATCCTAACGTGGTTATGATGTGACTTCAAATCAGGAGAATATACAAGTATTTCGTCAAGGTACACCACGGCACAGACATGCAATAGATCCCTAAGGACATCATTTATGAGGTCCTGAAACACAGCAGGAGCATTACACAGTCCAAAAGGCATGACCAGACATTCGTAATGCCCACTACGCGTATTGAACGCTGTCTTCCACTCGTCATTCTCCTTTATACGGACAAGGTTATAAGCCCCCCTGAGGTCTAGTTTAGTGAAGTACTTAGAACCCTTAACACGATCAAACAACTCAGTGATGAGGGGGATAGGGTAGGCGTTTTTAATCGTTATATTGTTCAGACCCCTGTAGTCTATACATGGCCTTAGGTCACCCTCCTTTTTGGCAACAAAAAAGAAACCAGCCCCAGCAGGAGAGGAGGACCTTCTGATAAAACCTTTACTTAAGGCATCCTGTATGTACTCCTCCATGACTTGGTTCTCTTTTTCAGAAAGAGGATATACCTTACCCCTAGGTGGCATAGTACCAGGTAAGAGGTTTATGGCACAATCATATTCACGGTGCGGGGTCAGTTTATCTGCCTCCCTTTTTTCAAACACCTTTGCTAGGTCTGCATACACAGGAGGGACAGAAACAGAAAGTGGTTTGGCTGTGGGCATATTAAGCAAGCTAACAGGACAAACATGAGTCATACAATCTCTTTGACAAGACTTCCCCCAGGAGAGAATCTCCAAACAACCCCAATCAATCATTGGGTTGTGTTTAACCAACCAGGGGAAGCCCAAAACGATAGAGGATGTAGGTGAGTCGATTATTTGAAAGGACAATCTTTCCTTGTGCAAGGCACCCACAGACATAACCAATTCTTGGGTCTTATGTGTCACCAGAGGTTTCTCCAGTGGTCTACCGTCTATGGCCTCCACGGCCAAGGGAGTGACTTTTTGGATCAGAGTCACAGATGCGGTTTTAGCAAATCTCTCATCCATAAGATTGTCAGCAGCCCCTGAATCTATCAAGGCTTTGGTAATCACAGTATTATTTCCAACAAAAAGGATAACCGTAATAAACGGTCTAGTGATGGGGACGTGAGGGGAAAATGACATAACACTCCAAGGCCGACCCCTCTATAGGCCTTAGGTGCTGAAGTTTTCCCTGCAATTCAGGGCAGGTCCTTAGAAGATGTCCCCTTTTCCCACAGTAAAGGCATAACCCTTCCCTTCTTCGATATGATTTTTCAACCTCAGTTAACCCAGTAGCACCCAATTGCATGGGTTCAGGCAGGGCCGGCGCGTCCATAAGGCGGCTCAGGTGGCCGCCTTAGGGCGCACCGGCCCGGGGGCGCAAAAGTCCGGGTGACCGGCAGGAGGGAAGCGCACAGCTCCCCTCTCCTGCCGGTCACTTCTTGTAGCGTGGCCGAGCGCAAACCGGCAGTGCCACGGAATGTGTGGAGGGGCGGGGATATGAACACGTCATATCCCTGCTCCCTCTGTAGCACACAGCACGGCTGGCGCCCAGCAGGGGCGGAGCTACCACCTGCCCCCTCAAGTCAGCATGGGAGGAAGTCCTCCCAAGAAGAGAGCAGAGAGGAGGCAGAGAGGAGGGGGCTGGGCAGGACCAGCTCCTCCAACTCCCAACTACCTCAGGCAGCACTTTCAATCCCAGGTAAGCCACCCTCCTGAACCTGTCTGTCAGTGTGTGTATGTCTGTCTGTCTGTGTGTATGTCTGTCTTTCTGTCAGTGTGTGTATGTCTGTGTGTGTGTATGTCTGTCTGTCTGTCTGTCAATGTGTGTGTGTGTGTCTGTCTGTCAGTGTATGTCTGTCTGTCTGTCAGTGTGTGTATGTCTGTCTGTCTGTCTGTCAATGTGTGTGTGTGTGTCTGTCTGTCAGTGTATGTATGTCTGTCTGTCAGTGTATGTCTGTCTGTCAGTTTGTATGTCTGTCTGTCAGTGTATGTGTGTGTGTGTGTGTGTATGTCTGTCTGCCAGTGTTTGTGTGTGTATGTCTGTCTGTCAGTGTGTGTGTGTGTGTGTGTGTGTGTATGTCAGTGTATGTCTGTCTGTCAGTGTGTGTATGTCTGTCTGTGTGTGTCTGTCTGTCAGTGTGTGTCTGTCTGTCAGTGTGTGTGTGTGTGTGTGTCTGTCTGTCAGTGTGTGTATGTCTGTCAGTGTGTGTGTGTGTATATGTCTGTCAGTCAGTGTGTGTGTATATATGTCTCAGTGTGTGTGTGTATATGTCTGTCTGTCAGTGTGTGTGTGTGTATATGTCTGTGTCAGTGTGTGTGTGTATATGTCTGTGTCAGTGTGTGTGTGTATGTCTGTCTGTATGCCTCTATATGTCTCTCTGTTTCTCTGTGTCTGTATTTCTGTGTGTGCCTGTGTCTGTATGAATGTATGTCTGTGTTTGCACGACAATGTACCTGTATGTGTAGATTGTATGACTGTGTTTGTTTGATTGTGTGCCTTTTATGACTGTGTGTCTGTATATCTTTGTGACTGTGTGCCTGAATAATTATGTCTGTGTGCTTGTATGGTTGTGTGTCTGTATGTTTGTGTATTTGTGCATGTATGTATTTTTGCCTGTATCCATGTCTATGTGGGAGGAAAAGAGAGATAGATAGGGGCTGGGGGGAAGAAAGAGACAGAAAGGGGCTGCGGGGAAGTAAGAAATACATAAGAGGGGTTGTAGGAGACACACTAAAGGGCACAATGGGGCCAAAGGGGTAAGACATTAAAGAGGTTGGATATGCAACACTAATGGGGGTAAGAAATTCAAAAGGGGGCTACGAGACACAGAGGTGAAGATGCATTTTTTATTTTTGGGGGGGAGGCGTGGGGTGGGGCGTCAAAATGCATCTTCGCCTGTGTAGTCAAAACTCCTGGCACCGGCCCTGCGCATTAGTGAAGCAGCGCAAATACAATTCCACAGACTGATTTGCACGTTCAGCTGCACCATTAGATTGCGGGTGATAGGAGGAAGTGAACGACAAGGAGACCCCCATCTCAGCACAAAAGCCCCTCCAAAACCGAGAGACAAATTGAGGGCCCCTGTCAGATACGATATCCTGAGGTACCCCATGCAAGCGGAACACGTTTTTGGCAAACACCTGAGCTAGCTGAACCGCAGAAGGCAGTTTCTTAAGTGGAATAAAGTGCACCATTTTAGAGAACCTATACGTCACAGTCAATATCACTGTCTGACCATCAGAAAGAGGAAGGTCTACAATGAAATCCATGAATAAGTGGGTCCATGGTTTCTTGGGTATAGATAGAGGCATCAGTAAACCCTGGGGTCTCACATTAGGGGACTTACACTGCGTACAGACCCGACAAGCCTGTACAAAATCCACTACGTCTCGCTTAAGTGAAGGCCACCAGAACTGTTGAAGGAGGCCCTTATAGGTTTTGGTAACCCCTGGATGACCAGCAGTTTTGGCGGTGTGAAATAAAGTTGACAACTTTTTTCTGTCATTTGCTTTAACGTATAATTTACGTTATTTCTATGTGGGAGAAAAAAAAAGAGATAGATAGGGGCTGGGGGGAAGAAAGAGACAGAAAGGGGCTGGCGGGGAAGTAAGAAATACATAAGAGGGGTTGTAGGAGACACACTAAAGGGCACAAAGGGGCCAAAGGGGTAAGACATTGAAGAGGTTGGATATGCAACATTAATGGGGGTAAGAAATTCAAAAGGGGGCTATGAGACACAGAGGTGAAGATGCATTGTTTATTTTTTGGGGGGAGGCGTGGGGTGGGGCGTCAAAATGCATCTTCGCCTGTGTAGTCAAAAATCCTAGCACCGGCCCTGGGTTCAGGGGGATAGAAGGGGGTAATGCTAGTAGCGTGGTATCGGGTAAAGCAGGTAACATCTGTGTATACATACGCCTCTGACTACGTCTGTCTCTAATACGATTATCAATATGGATGATGTAATCAATAAGATCATCCAGAAGGACAGGCAATTCCCTGGACGTTATTTCATGAAAGGCCGCTACGAGAGCGTCATTATTCCAAACCACTGCAGCTGCTATAGTGCGGAATTCAATAGCGTAATCCGCTACCGATCTGTTCCCTTGTTGAACCCTAAGCAGAGCTTTGCTAGCAGAAGCAACCCTACCGGGTAAATCGAAAGTACGTTTAAAGGCTGTCAAAAACTCAGCAAAGGATGTAGGAGATGTATTTTCCCATATGGGATTAGCCCATGCTAAAGCTTTCCCGGATAGATGGTTAATAAAAAAAAGCAATCTTGGCTTTATCAGTGGGATAGGAATGAGGATTCACTACTAAATGGATATCAATCTGGTTGAGAAAACCATGACATAATGACGGATCACCCTCATAACGCTGTGGTGGCGTCATTTGCTCTACATGAGCAGGAGCGGGTACCGACTCAGGAACAGGGTCTGGCTGTGGTGGCGTCATTTGCTCTACATGAGCAGGAGCGGGTACCGACTCAGGAACAGGGTCTGGCGTCGTAGCAACTGCTACTTGGACACCAGGCTGCAAGTGAGTGGTACGATCCAGTATGATTTGTAAAGCCTGAGCAAAATGGCCCATACGGTGGTCCAAACCATCCATTCTGGCTTCCTGATGAACCAATAACTGTGGAATGTTAGCAGGTTCCATTTTGGCCCTGTTGTAATGTCACGATTCGGGGAACCAAACACGCTAACACACACACACATAGAAAAGGTGCCGTACCGGACGTTAGAGTGGCCGGGCTAAGCACACAAAGAATATCCAGGAGACAAGCCGAGTAAGGGGAACCAGAAGACAGAATAACGAGAAACAAGCCGAGGTCAAAGGGTAGGAGAAAGTCACAAAGTCAGATTAACAAGCCAGAGAGTACGTAACCAGAAACACAAGTACAGAAGCAATACTAGCAAGCAAAGACCACAACAGGGCAGGGAGGAACAGGAAAGGTAAGTATTTAAACCCTAAGGTTAATTCTGATTGGATAATTTCCAATCAGAATTAACAATCACACGTGGGAGATATCTAAACCTCCCACTGTGATTGAGACACTGTGCCTTTAACGCCGGGTCAGGTGACTGACCCCGGCGTGTAATATATTGGGCGGTCTCCCAGCGTGCAGCGTCATGCATGCTGCCGCTGGGGGACGTGGAGGAAGACGCGGGCGTCATCCGAGGCTGGAAGGATGCCGCTCGCCGAACCCACGAGGAGGAGGGGACCGCGGACGGCTGGTGGGTGAGTACTGCGAGCGGAGTGCAGCCTCCCCTCGCAGCCGCCCGCGGGATCCCGACACCCGGACTGTGCCTGTGGTGATTGAAGCTTCTGGTTAGAACAGTATGACAACCAGCCTGACACCACCTCCTAAGACCTGTTGTGGGTTCATAAACCAGATAGATTTTCATTTTGAGACATCTGCCAGGTCTTTTCCCACTGAAAGGTCCAAGGTCGAGTTCTTTATGCCCCACTTAACCGACAAGGCCTTGGAATGGACTAATCCTTTATGGGAGGCAAACAAGGACTTGGTTTATGATTACAAGACCTTTTGTAAGAACCTTCCGTAAAGTGTTTGATCCACCTGGCAAAGAGAAGAGTGCAGCTAAATCTCTTATGAGGATTAAGCAGGGAAACAGATCCATAGCTGATTATGCGATTAGTTTCCGCACATTTGCCTCTGGGGTGGATTGGACCAATAGTGGTTTGGCTTCTGCGTTCATGGAAGGGGTTAATGATGACATCCTGGATGAGGTGGCAGCCAGAGATTTTCCATTCCTTCAAGAAGACCTTCTCCATTATCTAATCGACATCGATAATCGCCTAAGGAAAAGAGTCCAACAGAGGACTTGTGTTAGATGTCCTACTGTTACCATAACGCCTAGGGTAGGCAACCTTTTAGCAGCACTGTGCCAAAATAGGATAGTGATGTCCTGTAGAGTGCCAGTCCTATTTTTTTAAATTGAGATGTGCATGTTGACGTATTCTGCTTGTGTTATTTATACTGCAGTTGCTTTGTATCATTGTATTTGTGCGTATATGAGCTATTATATTGAATATGTTCATGAGTAGTTTGTGGTATTGTGTATAATACCTCTGAATGTGGGCTGTATATGGGGGCTGCTTGTAGAATTGTGTGTGTGGATGGATATGTCACATTGTGTGTTTGGTAGTGTGTGTATGTGTGGGGCTGTTTGGGGTAATGCATGTGGGTTTGTGTGCATGTATGTCGAATTCCAGCCGTGTTACATTTGTGTGGATTGTGTGTTCGTTTGTTTGTGGGCTATTCGTATTATTTGTATGAGGGGAGGGTTATTTTGATTGCTCTGTATATCTAGCAGTGTGGGTGGCTTCCCTGGGTTTCAGTGGGGACCAGGCTGGCCAGGTACAGGCCAAGGACAGGAGCTGAAACAGCAGCTGTGGGCTGCTCTACTCCAGTGTGTATTCCCATTCACTAGTGCTGGAATGAAGTGATCTGAGATGTGCTGCAATACATAAATTGAGGATTGTCCTTCACCACCTTTTCGTATTAGCAGATATCTGAAGTTTCACTGGGACTCCTGATAGACCAGAGCCTGTTTGGCTCTAGCATCCTTGAGTGCCGTACAAAGACACCTCCAGTGCCGTGCATGGCACACGCGCCATAGGTTGCGTACCCCTGAGCTAGGGCATCAGTTCCTGATGTTTATTTTTCTGCAGAAACTGAGCCATTGCAACTAGGGGTGACAAAATTGTCTGCGGCTGAGAAACAGTATAAGAGAAATGAGGTGTTCTGCCTATATTGGGGCCAGAAAGGGCATCTTAGATTGACTTGTCCGGTGAGCCCAGCAAACTGTCGCACCTAAGGTCGCTCAGCGGACTGGCCTTGGGTGTGACATCAGAATACCCATTACTGCCTCATAAAAGATTACTTCTCCCCATCACCTTAACTTGGCGTGAGAAGTCTATAGACGTTTAGCACTCATAGATTCTGGAGAAGCTGATAATTTTATAGACAGGGGTTTTGTCAGGACCCACTTACCACCCCTAAGAAAGAAGGAGACATCCTTGGCTGTTGAGACCATATATGGTTGACCTTTATATTCTCCGCTAATCACCCATGAGACAGAACAGTTGACTATGCATTCTGGTCTGTTACACACGGAGGATTTGAATTTTCAGGTAATCACCCCTCCTTCTTCATCAATCATACTGGGTTACCCTTGGTTACGTCTACACAACCCCACTATTGATTGGAGACAGGGTGAAATCATCTCATGAAGTGATATGTGTCAGTCCATGGTAAAAGGTATCTCTTGTTTGTCTCATTAATGTTCCTACTGCCCCACCACTGTCTACAGACATACCATCCCCTTATGTACACCTGAAAGCAGTGTTTGATAAGAAGGAGGCAGACAGATTACCACCTCATGGACCTTATGATTGTGCCATAGATCTCCAACCTGGTACTATCCACCTAAAGGAAGGGTTTATCCCTTGTCTTCCCAGGAGAGTACCATCATGGAGGAGTATATAGGAGATTAATTAGCAAAGGGTTTTATACGTAGATCTTCCTCTCCGGCTGGGACTGGTTTCTTTTTTGTTTCCTGAAAAGAGGGGGACCTATGAACCTGCATAGACTATAGAGGGTTAAATAAGATTATGATAAAACATTTGTATCCTATTCCCCTTATTACGGAGCTTTTTGACAGGTTAAAAGGGGCCTCTGTCTTTACTAAGATGGATCTGAGGGTGCATACAACTTGGTACGCATTAATGAGGGGCATGAATGGAAAACCGCCTTTAACACCAGAAGTGGGCATTATGAATATGCAGTCATGCCTTTTGGCCTTTGTAATGCTCCAACGGTTTTCCAAGATTTTATCAATGACGTCCTCAGAGACTTCATACATTTGTTCATGATAGTGTACTTAGACGATATTCTGATATATTCCCCTGACCTAAGTACACATCACATACACGTCTCTAAGGTCTTACAAACACTTTTCGACAATGGTTTATTGATCAAACAGAAGTCCATTTTTTGGGTTATGTCATCTCGGCCTCTGGATTCAGTATGGAACTATGATGTAGGCAATAGAGAACTATTGGCCATTATAGTAGCCTTAAAGGAGTGGAGACATCTCCTAGAGGGTTTCCAAGATCCTACCATGATACTGACTGATACTGACTGATCTTGTACCTTGGAGATGCTAAACAGCCTAATTCCAGGCAGGCGAGATGGTCTCTCTTCTTGTCCAGATTTAATTTCATAATCACTAATAGACCTGGACCATACAACGCCAGACCTGATGCTTTGTCCAGGCAATTTGATGAGAGTAAAGAGGAGAAGCCGTAGCAGTGTTTTATCATTAAAAACGTACCTAAGGCAAATCAGCTTGCCATTCAGCACCCTATTGGAGCGATCCCCGACCAGTGCAGCGTTCTAATGATAACTAGTGATAACTGTTTGTTACGCCTACTGTCAGACATGAAGTTATGTCTTCATGTCATGACAGCAAACCTGCCGGACATCTAGGTATAACCAAGAACACCAACCGTGTAACTCGTGACTTCTGGTGGCCTTCCCTAAAGAATGATATAAAAGGACTATGTGCTTGCTTGTGACAATTGTGCAGCCAACAAGACCATTCACCAGGTACCTGTCACATCCTGTAACTAGCTGCGGATCATTCTGGTAATGGCTTCTGGTATCCAGTACTCTTTTTACAATTCTTGTTTAGTTTTTCTTGGTTTTTCTGGTTTTCTATTCCATGTCTGGTTTTCTGTGATCATATAATGTAATTAAATCCCCAAAGTTTTTCACATATAGTACCTAGTTATGTTTCCTCTTGTTTTGCCTATTATATCTTGTCTTGTTTTATTTTGTATTCCCAGTCCATGTACAGTCCTGTCCTGTCCTGCCCCTTCTGTTATTGTTTCCCTTATGTATTGTGTACATGTTCTGGGTTTAGCTTCCTATCCTTCTCTGGTTCTGGGTTCTCCTAGTTTTGTCTTGTTTTCTTGTTTGGTGTCTATTCTAGTCTTGCCTTGTTACTGTACTGGGTACATTCCTGCTGCAGAGCCTCCCTATTCAGCTCCTGGGAGGTCTGCTTAATTCCAAGCTCCTTGTTCCTGGCATCCGCTGAAGCTGCATCAGGATCCTGGTATGTGGCCGCACAAACGCTGGTGCTCAACACCAGGGGACGTGCGGTTACCCTGCACCAGACCCTGCTAATCTACTTCCACACTGTGACTCCTACTTTCAACATCCGGCATACTGGGTCACGGTCGTCCGACCACCACCCAGACAGTGTCTGGGTCCCGGTCACCGGACCGCCACCCTGACAGTACCATGTGGATTGCTCCAACCTTTACCCATACCCACTAAGCCCTGGTCCAACTTGTCTGTCACTTTTATTGTAGAACTACCTCTTTCCAGTGGACATACTGTTATTCTCATGGTCGTAGATAGGTTTTCAAAGATGGCTCATTTTATACCCCTGAGGAAACTCCCCTCCTCAGCAGAATTAGCTAGGATTTTCACCAGGAAGGTATTCCGTCTACAGGGCATACTGGAACAAATTGTATCTGACAGGGGTAGTCAATTTGTTTCTCGCTTCTGGAGGGCCTTTTGCTCGGAGATTGGTATTAAATTGTCCTTTTCCTCCGCTTACCATCCTCAGACTAATGGAGCTGCCGAACGTGCCAACCAATCTCTTGATCAGTATATACGTTGTTTCGTTTCTCATCACCAAGATGATTGGGTTGACCTGCTTCCTTGGGCTAAGGCATCCTGTTGTTCTCCTGACTGCATTCCCCTCACAAGGAATGCCAGCTCTGGATGAGCACATGGCTGGTTTACGTAGTACTTGGGAGCAGGTTCAACAATTACTGGCTAAAGCTGCTCAGAGACAGAAAGCACAGGTGGATAGGCATCGCTGTGCAGCTCTTTCCTATGTGGTGGGGGATAGGGTTTGGCTTTCTACCCGAAATATCCGCCTCCATGTGCCCTCCATAAAGTCTGTTCCTGGTTTCATTGGTCCTTTCCACATCCTGCACAAAGTGAATCCTGTATCGTATGCCCTAGAATTACTTCGTTCCATGCGTATGTCTAATGTTTTCCATACTTCCCTGTTGAAACCTCTGATCTGAAATCGGTTTACTGGACCTCACACTACTCCACCTCATGTATCGTTGGAGGAGGAGGAGGAGGTTGCTGCTATCCTTGACTCTAGGATTCTGAGGGGTAGTCTCCAGTATCTGGTCCATTGGAAGGGGTATGGTCCTGAGTAGCATTCCTGGCTCCCTCTGGTGTATACAGTGGTGGAAGCAGTGGGGCAATGTGGCAATTGCCCCCCCCCCCCTCCCCCCAAGAGCCAATGCTCTCCCCTGCAGGGTCGGTGCTATCAAAGTTCCAGCCTGCTATGTGCCTTCACGGAACGCTGAGGAAGATCAGAGATTTTATCACCTTGCTGACAGCTGGCAGGGACGGAGAGAGGACCCGGGTGCTCAACCTGCAGCTCTTCTCACGAGCACGGTGTGTTGCTGTGAAGGGAGTAGTGAAATAAAGAGTGTTTATGTTAATAAAAAATAAACACACACATATATGGAAGGCTGGGCCTGAAGTTGTGGGAGGGGCTTGGTTTTCCTTCTTAGGGAGCACCAGCCCCTCCTAACTACCATCTCAGGTCTGGCTATTGGCATTCCGTCACTTCGTGCAAATCACCATTTACTTACCTGCACCTCATGGAACGCTTACCTGGTCCTTGCAGTCCCTGACCCTCCGTCTTGCGGCCTCCTGTCTCCGGAATCCTGACTGGAAAGACCATGCCGCCGATCGTGCCTCGGTCGCGGGCCTTTACGTCACCCTTGGGTCGGCTCTGACTCAGCCTGGCACCCCTGTTCATTTTCTGTTCGCGGCCATACGAACATTCATTCTCATACTTGTACCAATTTTAGCCGGTCGAGAGGTCGGGTACAAACACACGAACAATGTACCATACGGTTTAACATTTTGCTTTTGCGTGGTTTAGGAGTAAGGAGCGTTCGGTTATACACGAAATTTAGCCACCACGTGGCTGTTCGTAAAGTTTTAACCAAACGCCCTATGTTACATAGACTATAGCAATCTTAATAGGATTCTATGTGTTCCTTAGCGACCTCCAGTGGTCATGTTGGTTATGGCAAGTAGTTAAGAATTGTCGGCTAATTTTCTTAAAAAGGGTTTGTCACTTGATTGGTGAATTTGACCATAGACATCTTATGTTTTAGTTGCTACTGAATTCAACAATTGAGCTTCAGCTCCTTTACCATTTGATTTTTCACTGTGTGTATAGGTTAGTAATTACGGTTATTATGTCCACTTCTGGTCTCATAAGGCCTGATCCTTATGTGTAATTTTCTACATCCAAGCAGCGTTTTCGAGTCTTTTAGTACTAATCTACTGCCTTCATATAAAATACCGGTAGGTATCTTTTAGTAGAGGGGGCGACACCGCAAGCCCTTCATCCTTCAGATCCTGGACCATCCCAAAGATCACGGCCGAATTATGCATGAGGAACATTCCATTCCTAATTATATAGGCTACTTAACACCCAGACTGTTAACACTGGGGCGGGTGAAGTGTCTAGTAGCGGTCAGGCTTCTGATCTTCAAGCCGTACTACCTCGGTTCTAGCCTTATTAGGTCGTATCACTGACAAACTGGATAGGATGGACTCAGGAAGCCAGCTGAATTCTCCAGCGGCCCTGGTTAATCCGGACGCTGCTATTCTTTCTGGCTCCCAATCTGGTAATAACCCAATTGGTCAAAAAAATCTGCATATCATTAACCCAGCACACATGGTACCGGCAAACATTAAAAAGGACATCTTGGAAGAGAAAGATGTAAATTTGATCTCGCTTCTCATTGCCTTTCAAGATGTCCTTGAAAACAAAATGTGTGCATACGGTGACGTGTCTGTTGTGTGGAAATCCAGGCACCCCAGGCTAAACCGTAGACTGTCTATCCCTGAATTAGTTTTGGCCTTTGGGATCTATAGGGAAGTGGTGTGTGCAGTCTATCCCGAGAGGAGGGAAGAGTTTGATCTTTACCTCCACAAGCTGGTGGACTTAGGGCACAAGTACGGTGGAACGTCTTTTTACGACTACCACCGTGCTTTCTCCGCAAAGGCATCTGCATCACTAACCCAGTTCAACTATCAAGCTGACTGGAGTATACTGGATTCTGAACTTTTTTGTAGACACTTTGCGGGCCTGAAGACACCAGATTGTGCAGTCTGTTTTTCTAACTCACACACAGCTAATTTATGCCCTAACCCGCCTTGAAGTGAGTACTTTCTACCCCACTACCAACCCAATGCCCACAGGGAGACCAGACAGGGTTTTAAAAGATAAGTTGGGATGCAATATAATGTTTTTGGGAAATCACAAGTCTGCAACAACTTCAACGCTGGCACTTGCGGGTACAGCGCCTGCAGACTATTACATATTTGCTCCCAATGTTTCCGGGCTCACTCTAAGGCGATGTGTCCAAATAAATTGTACCCTAAGCCTTACCTGTTGTCTCTCAATGTCTCTCTGCTACAAGAATTATTGGGTAATCACCCCTCGCATCTTGTAGATTTTTTGGTGTCTGGGTTCACAATAGGGTTTCACACGGGAATCATTTATATGCCAACGGGAATCATTGAATGTAAAAATTTGCAGACGGCCCTGGCAGATGCTGACGCCATTAATATACTGCTCCAGAAGGAAATAGACTAGGGTTTTACTAGGCCCATTTGACTCTCCTCCCTTTTGCAGAATGGAGAACTAACCCCATTGATATGGTTACAAGTAAATCCTCCAATAAGCAAAGGTTGATCATTAACCTCTCTGCTCCCCATGCTACAACCATTCCTAGTCTTAACTCACTCATTCCATCGGAGGAATTTTCACTCCAATATGCGACTGTGGACAATGCCATACATGCTATTCTGTCAGCAGGTATCGGAGCATGGCTTAGCAAGACGGACATAGTAAACGCATTCAAGCTCCTCCCTATCCTTCTTTCTCTGTGGCATCTACATGGTGTTAAGTGGCAGCAGTCATACTATTTTTTCACACAACTCACTTTTGGCTCAAAGAGCAGTCCTAGAATCTTTGATATGTTTGCCGTGATATTGTGTTGGATGCTGCTTAACATCTGTAGATGCCCCACCATAATCCATTACCTTGACAATTTTCTTACGATAGAGAGTAACCTACTTCCACCCAATAGCCGCCAGGCTATATTACAATTGTTTAAAGGGTTGGGTGTTCATGTTTCACCTACTAAAACTGAAGGTCCCGATACTGTTATCAACTTTCTGGGGGTAGTGCTGGACTCTGTTCATATGCAAGCCAGCCTTCCCCCGGATAAGATTGATCGCATCCTCTCAGCTATAGACCATTACCTGTTGGGGGGTTCTTGCAATAGGAAGGAATTGCAATCACTATTGGGGTCACTTAATTTTGCCATGAAAATCATACCCCAAGGGCGGGCATTCATTTTCCGGTTACTCTGCCTTTTTCCCCAATTTCAGTCGGATTCCACCCGCATTGCTCTAGACTCACATGCCACCACTGATTTACGCATGTGGAGGGAATTCTTACTGAATTGGAATGGGAAAAGCTTATTCATTCCAGTATTGACGAACAAGTCTTTGTCAATCTGGACAGATGCTGCGGCCACATCCGGTTTTGTAGCAATTTTTGGCAATGACTGGATGTGGGGTTCACTGACACCTCTGCTTTATTTGAGCTTTACCCGATTGTGGCGGCGGCTGTAAAATGGGGCGCTTGCTGGTCGGGTAACACTGTGCAATGCTTTTCTGACAACATGACAACTTGCCATATTGTTAACAAGGGACGTTCGTCCTCCCTGGCCATCATGCGATTTATGAGGAATCTGACATGGCAAGCTGCTAGGCACAGCTTTTCTTTGACATGCATACATATTCCTGGGGTCCTGAACATCGCAGCTGATCATTTATCCCGATCTCGATTTCAGGAGTTCCAGGCGGCACTACCAACAGCGGCCCTGATACCTACCCCGGTACCATGGCAGGACATGGTTATGGACTAGATAGTATACTCACTCACGGGCGTCACCTCTCACAACTAGGTCTGTCTGATAACACACAAAATCATATGACAGGGCTTTTTATGTTTACAACAGATTTTTGCGTGAATTTCACATAATAGACAAGTTCTCGATGGAGACTTTGCGTTCATTTCCTTTTGCCACCTTCACCTAAAGCTATCTTTCAACACCATTAAATTATATCTTACTGGTATTCAACACCACATCCTCACCACTTGTAGAAAGAGAGAGGGCGTATACCGCGCTTATAGTATTAGAAATAAAATATACAAAGATACATACATATGTTCTTGAATATTTCAATTAGTCGTGACCTCAAAGGGAAATACAAATAGAAAAATAATAGCGCAATACAGCAAATATATTTTTAGAAATAAATGATAAGAAACTAAGTACAGTCCACTCACATGAAGTAGAGCTATAACAGAGCTCTACTGTAAAAGCGCTTGGACGGTACAATCCCCGTCTTGGGATTCGTGGTGGTTGCCGCAGATGTATTCAAAGGTGCCAAATATGAAGTTGGTATAAAAAGAAAAAATAGCAGCAATATGGTGAAGTAAGTCCAAGTGGTAGAATAAAATAGTAAAAAGTAATGTACTTACACTTTCTAGAGCATGTAACCTGCTCTAGTGTGAACAGCTTAGGTGGTATGATCCCCACCAAGGATATGCAGGATACCAGGAAATGAAGATAATAAAAAAGTAACTTAAAAGTATACTTTAATGTAAACAAACTAAACAATGAATATTAAAATATAGATATAAAATATAATATATAGAATATAGTCCCACTTAACGCGTTTCGCCTGATAGGCTTCTTCAGAAGTGTGGTGTAGAGTTCAAACAGTCCGTTTATATATCTTCTTTGATGATTAGATGATTTCCTGGTGAGATGACTTCCGGGTTTCGGCTTTGTGTTGGTGCGCATGCGTCAGACCGGAAATGGCGCGACATCCGTGTCGCACCGGAAGTGATGCGTTGTTGTGATGCAGGCCGGAAATGGCCGCGGCATGTCCATAAGGGGAGGGGGAGCGTGATGACGTGACACTCGTGGAACGCACGCACATCCAGGAAGTGGTGTGCGTCGCGTTCCAGATGTCACTCCTAAGTCCAATCTTAAAGGGAGTATCGGCTGTAATGACCGGGTGATGGCGTGGCGGCCATATTGGATAGGGGCAATAGTTCATAAATATATATAAAAAAAACACATGAATAATACATGATAAATAACACAAGCAATGATTAAAGGGAAAGTTGATATTCTGTTAGTGATAACATATAATCAGAATAAAAAACAAGAGTAAAAGGGCAGCTTCACTAAATGGCTAAAACCTCTAAAGTGAATATAGTGACAGTAGCTTTGCAAGCATAATTATCGGAGTACAGATATTGCAAATAGGTGCACCTAATTGGTGGATGTTGGAGTATACTCTGAGAGAGGGTGGACAAATAATAATTAAAGCGCATGGCTTAAATTATGGAGTAAAAATATAGAATAAAAATAAAAATAAAAATAAGAATATAAAATATATTTATATATATAAAAACGGGGTACTAGTAAAAATCTGATATGAAAAAGAGGGAAGATAAAAATTTAACCATAAGGAAAATAGAAAGTACTCTTGGGAAATCCCAAAAAAAACCTACAAGAGATTAGACGAAAACAAACCACCATCACCACAAGACCTAACTAAGAACAATAAATATCATGTCTTATCTTTTTGTGACCAATTTGATGAGACATCTTTTTTAGAGATCACCTCCAACAGAGAGAGACAAACTCACCAACTCAACATCTCACCTATAAAAAATCGCAAAAGATGCTTAGAGGGAGGAGATCAGGTAGAAGACACCAAAAAAGGAAGACTAGAGAGCTTCTAGTTCAAAAAACACAGGAGACACCTACTGGTATATTCAATCTATCTGATAAAATTCTTAACACAACAGAAACAAACATTTTAAAACGAGGCCTAAAGTTTGCCCCCACAAAGTCATACAACTCCTTCCTAGCTTACATTGACGTGAATAAATTCGTTAGGAATGCGACCTTAAAACGCTTTTTTGTTGATAAAAGCAAAACCAACCAATCAGCTAATGCAGCGAATACAAATCCAAAAGTTTATAAAGATAGTGAATTAAAAAACAAATCCACTTTTTACCCGGCACATTTCAAATCGAGTGCTTTAGATATATTCGAAAAGAAAGTAGTCAAGGACTTAAAAATCCTAGACACTAAAAAAATAAAAGATAGACCAAATATGAGCAGAAAAGAAATAAAAATACTAAAAGAACTATATGACGATACTTCAATAGTAATCAAGCCAGCCGATAAAGGCGGAGGCCTCGTCATCTTATCTAAAGATAAATACGAAACAGAAGCTTATAGACAGCTCAATGATCCTAATACTTACATTAAATTGGACAGTGACCCAATAGGAGATATAAAATTAAAATTTTACGACTATTTAAATAGAGGGAAGGAAATTGGAATTTTAAATGAGAAGGAGTATAATTATATAAAAATACTATTCCCCAAAACCCCAGTGATATACTTTTTACCAAAAATTCATAAATGTTTAAATAACCCACCGGGACGCCCTATTGTGTCAGGAATAGGATCCCTTCTCTCCAACCTATCTGAGTATATCGACATAATGCTGCAGCCGTACGTTAAACAAACAAAATCTTACTTAAAAGACACAATAGATCTTTTGAAAAAATTGGAAACCATTACCTGGAACAATGATTATATACTCATTACGTGTGATGTCCAGTCACTATACACGATTATTCAGCACAATAAGGGATGCCAAGCAATTAGATCTGTTTTAGAACGAGATGACTCTATGCCTCAAGAACATACTGATTTTATTATTGAAGGCATAGATCTAATTTTAAAATATAATTATTTCTGGTTCAAAGATAGCTTCTTCCTACAGAAAACCGGCACAGCTATGGGTACCAGGTTTGCACCCAGTTATGCCAACCTCTATATGGCGGAGTGGGAGGACCGAGCCGTGTGGAGGGGGCATGACTGGGTGGAAAGCCTGGTATCCTACTCTCGTTATATAGATGACCTTTTTTTCATCTGGAAGGGCTCTATGAGTTCGGCCAAGGATTTTATCTCTTTTTTAAACATAAATGAAGAAGGAATAGTTTTAACAGCTGATTTTAGTAGTACTGCAGTGACCTATTTAGATCTAAATATATACATTAAAGATAATCAAATACAAACAAAGACACATTTTAAAGATGTAAATGTTAATAACTATATAAGCACTGAAAGTTGTCACAATAAAATATGGCTGGACAACATACCCAAAAGCCAAATGATGCGCCTAAAAAGAAATTGTTCAGATAATTCTGTGTTTTTAGAGCAAGCAAATACATTGAAAAAAAGTTTTATACAAAAAGGCTATAATGGTAACCACATTGATGCAACTATTAACCAAATTACCACAACCAATAGGAACCAACTTATACATAAGGTTAAAACTCCAGCCAATCAGAACAATTGTGATTTTACCCTACCAATCGTATTAGATTACAATAACAAAAACAGACAATTAAAGAAAATTTTAATGAAACACTGGCACCTATTGAAGGAAGACGAAATTTTAGGTAAATTAATCCCTGATAAACCAAAAATAATATTCAGAGGAGCTCCTAACCTTAAAATGCATTTGACAAAAAATTTTACAAAAAAGAGTCCTAATAAGATAAACAATTTTATGGACAAAAAGGGTTTTTATAAATGTAATTGCTGCATGGCATGTAAGAAAACAAAAACTACTAAAAGAACCATTACTGAGTTTAAATCAAACAATACAAATAAAATATATAATATTAAAGATGTCATTTCATGCAACAGTAAAAATTTTATTTATCTATTAGAATGTTCATGTGGCCTTCAATATGTGGGCAGAACGATCAGACCACTGAAAACCAGAATTGCAGAACATTGCAGAAATATAGAAAAAGGTGTACAAAACCATTCAATACCAGCACACTTCTGCATGCACAACAATGATCCTAAGCACCTTACTTTTATTGGTATTAAAATAGTGAAAAACCACTGGAGAGGAGGAGATATTATAAGAAAGATTGGACAAACAGAAATGCAATGGGTATATCAACTAGATACCCTACACCCCAAGGGGTTAAATGTGGACTTCGACCTTTTTAATTTTTTATAATTTTTTATAAGTATTTAAAGTTCAGTTAGTCATTTTATAGATTCCTTATGGTTAAATTTTTATCTTCCCTCTTTTTCATATCAGATTTTTACTAGTACCCCGTTTTTATATATATAAATATATTTTATATTCTTATTTTTATTTTTATTTTTATTCTATATTTTTACTCCATAATTTAAGCCATGCGCTTTAATTATTATTTGTCCACCCTCTCTCAGAGTATACTCCAACATCCACCAATTAGGTGCACCTATTTGCAATATCTGTACTCCGATAATTATGCTTGCAAAGCTACTGTCACTATATTCACTTTAGAGGTTTTAGCCATTTAGTGAAGCTGCCCTTTTACTCTTGTTTTTTATTCTGATTATATGTTATCACTAACAGAATATCAACTTTCCCTTTAATCATTGCTTGTGTTATTTATCATGTATTATTCATGTGTTTTTTTTATATATATTTATGAACTATTGCCCCTATCCAATATGGCCGCCACGCCATCACCCGGTCATTACAGCCGATACTCCCTTTAAGATTGGACTTAGGAGTGACATCTGGAACGCGACGCACACCACTTCCTGGATGTGCGTGCGTTCCACGAGTGTCACGTCATCACGCTCCCCCTCCCCTTATGGACATGCCGCGGCCATTTCCGGCCTGCATCACAACAACGCATCACTTCCGGTGCGACACGGATGTCGCGCCATTTCCGGTCTGACGCATGCGCACCAACACAAAGCCGAAACCCGGAAGTCATCTCACCAGGAAATCATCTAATCATCAAAGAAGATATATAAACGGACTGTTTGAACTCTACACCACACTTCTGAAGAAGCCTATCAGGCGAAACGCGTTAAGTGGGACTATATTCTATATATTATATTTTATATCTATATTTTAATATTCATTGTTTAGTTTGTTTACATTAAAGTATACTTTTAAGTTACTTTTTTATTATCTTCATTTCCTGGTATCCTGCATATCCTTGGTGGGGATCATACCACCTAAGCTGTTCACACTAGAGCAGGTTACATGCTCTAGAAAGTGTAAGTACATTACTTTTTACTATTTTATTCTACCACTTGGACTTACTTCACCATATTGCTGCTATTTTTTCTTTTTATACCAACTTCATATTTGGCACCTTTGAATACATCTGCGGCAACCACCACGAATCCCAAGACGGGGATTGTACCGTCCAAGTGCTTTTACAGTAGAGCTCTGTTATAGCTCTACTTCATGTGAGTGGACTGTACTTAGTTTCTTATCATTTATTTCTAAAAATATATTTGCTGTATTGCGCTATTATTTTTCTATTTGTATTTCCCTTTGAGGTCACGACTAATTGAAATACTCAAGAACATATGTATGTATCTTTGTATATTTTATTTCTAATACTATAAGCGCGGTATACGCCCTCTCTCTTTCTACTATTTCACTCACAAGGTTGGGGAATCCTTGTCCTGTATACTGCTGCCTGGTTTCTATAGTGAGCGCCTATTACCCTTTTTCTTTTGATCCTCACCACTTGGCCTAATAAGCAACGCTTCCTTTCATCCCACCAGGTGAAAGCCATATTAAAAGGTATCAAGGACTCCACTCCTACACCCACGCCTGCTAGACTACCCATTCACGATCACCTGTTCCAGTCACTGTCAGACCTCCTAGATGCCTCACCATTTGAGACACAGAAACAGACACAGACAAACCATGTGATTAAAATGGCCATCTATTTAGCATTCTGCGGATTTCTTAGGCCCAGAGAATTCACCACCTCTAACACTAAATCCCCAAACTTTATCACAAGGGCACATTTTGTTAAATCGCATGACCACTACCTACTGTCCCTAAAACATACCAAAACTGGTGGAAGGGTACAGACGGTCACAATCACGTATTACCCCACAAGCAATAAATGATGCCCCATGGAAGTCTTCGATCACTACCTTTCCTCCATTCAAAGTGCACCACGTCAACCACTTCTGGTTTTGCACGGCAATACCCTTACTACTAGTCGGTTCATGCTCTATGTGAGAATGTTATTGGTGCAATTAGGCTTTAATCCAGCGAAATACTCGGACATTCTTTTCGTATAGGAGCCGCTACCATAGCATCCAAAAGGAATATTCCAGCGCACATCATCAAAACGTTAGGGCGGTGGAAATCCGCTGCTTACACCAGATACATACCTCAACCAGTACAAGAGATACGCCTAGCATTCAGGAGTATGATTATGTGATATACTTATGTTGTATTGTAGGCTGAATGAACTTGTTATATCTTTTTGCCCTCTTTTATTTCAAGCCTACCGCATCGTCAGTTCCGGCACACCACAACTGACTTTGCCCCTTCCCCTGTATGTTTATGTTACTAACTCTACGGCTTTTGATACCCTGAACACAAATGGAAGGCTGGGCCTGAAGTTGTGGGAGGGGCTTGGTTTCCCTTCCTAAGGAGCACCTCAGGTCTGGCGATTTGCTCCACCCACCACTCCCCCTTTTAATTATCTTTACATAAGGCAGGCCCTCTTTTATTTCAGGCCTACCGCATTGTCAGTTCCGGCACACCACAACTGACTTTGCCCCTTCCCCTGTATGTTTTATGTTACTAACTCTACGGCTTTTGATGCCCTAAACACAAATAAATATATATATATATATATATATATATATTTGTGGTCAGGGAAGAAGGCCGTATACAGCAACTTATACCTATAAACATTATTAGAATATACTAAGTCGGTTGAGGTGTGCCGAAACCGACGTACGGGTTGGCCTGTAAATAAAGAGGGCTAACCATATAATAGCTTCCTTTGTGGAGAGGTGGGTGGGGCAACCGGAAGTGACCAAGCGCTGTCAGCAAGGTATGAAGGGCAGTAGTGGATTTAAATAGGCCGGCTGCAACCCCTCCCACAACTCCAGGCTCCGCCTTCTCATTTGTGGTCAGGGAAGAAGGCCGTATACAGCAACTTATACCTATAAACATTATTAGAATATACTAAGTCGGTTGAGGTGTGCCGAAACCGACATACGGGTTGGCCTGTAAATAAAGAGGGCAAAAAGAGAATTTATATTCCACACTTTATTACGTATGCACATATAACATTAACAATTGATTCATCATTTAGCCAACTGTGTAAACGCAAGCCTCAATTCTTTCTCTGGTTGTGGTATGTAACGATGGTATGCCGAAGATTTCCACCGTCCAAGCCTTTTAATAATATGAACTGGTATGTTTTGGCTGGAGGCGGATGTGGCTGCTCCGATACGAAATGAGTGGCCTGTATAGGCTGCGGGATCGAACCCGATTCTTGTGAACAGTAATCTTACGTATTTGACGAACTTTGAGGTAGTCAATGGTTGACCGTGTATGGTAAGGAGAGGAGCTTGTTTAGGCTGGTCCGCCCTACCTGCCATGTATATATTGAATAAGTGTACGGGGCACCACTGATTGCCGGTTGGGTAGAACTGAATGTCAAGAGGCGGTCCTACTTGATTGTTTTTTGACTGTTTTAACGATAAGGTGTAGTGATCACCTATTTTGTTTAAGTGTGATACAAGCAGCATATTTTCCTTGTTATTGATGTTATTAAGTGTGAATTCGTTAGGACGCATAAACTCATAAAAGGCCAAGTATATGGCTGTTTTGAGTGTGTCGTTGGTTTGACTGTCGAAGGGTTTGGTGTCTAACATGTCTGATAAGGCCCTGAATTTTTCTGCGTCAATTGGTAACCGTGTAGTAGGTTTAGGGCTGTCTAGGCGTTGTATGCCTTTTAGCATGTTTTTTATGGGATGTGCGGACAGGAAGTTTTTTATACCAGGATATGTGTTGCTTACATGATGCTGTATTCCGGTTAAATAAAGTTTTATGGTGTTGTGTGCCAGTTTCAAATTAAGATGGCAAAAAGAGGTGAATGCCACTAAGGTATTTAAACAGTAATGATTCGTGATACCGTATTCGGTAATGAACTTATGCAGTAAGATGAAGGCACGGTTGTATGTGCGTCTGGTGTTTGGGGATAGTGAGGCTTGTATTAGTGTTTTCCCATGTTCCATGATTGTTTTTAGTCCAGGATGAGGTCTCTGAACTGCGGTGCCTTGCTTGGCCAATCCTCCGCTGTTGGGTGTAGCTGTCTGAAGACCTGCAATTTTGAACGGGATAGTGCGTCAGCTGCTGTATTTTGGTGACCTGGTATGTGTATGCAAGTCAGGAAAAAATTGTGTGTGGCTGCCAACCACGTGAGTCTCCTGACCAGGCTCATGATGATTAGTGATGAAGACCTGCCTTTGTTCAGAATCTCGCAAGCCGCCGTATTGTCGGAGTAGCATTTGACAGCTTTACCACCCCACAAGTGGCCCCAGACTTTTGCTGCTGCCACTATGGGGTAGATTTCAAAAAGTGCCGAAGTTTTAGTAAATGCGGATAAGCCTACTGCTTTGCTAGGCCAAGCGTCCCTCAACCATCTATTCCCGAAGATGGCTGCGAACCCTGTTTGACCTGCGGCATCTGTCCATAACACTGGGGACTCTAATGTTAGTGGTGGAATGAACAAGTTCCTCCCATTCCAGTCTGACAGGAAATGGTGCCACATAGTCAGATCTGCCCTAGCCTGACTGTCCAGTGTAACCCTGCTGTCATCGTTGGGTAAATCGGGTAACAACCTGTCAGGGTACCTGTTGTCTCTACCTCAGAGGAGGTGAGACACTTAGACGTTCATCCTCTCGGAGGGGTTGACTCACTTGTTCCTCGCAGTTCTCTCGGCCGTTTACACGCCGGCCGCGAGGGATCCGCTTCCTTTTATGACGCGGCACTCAGTAACCGACGTCATGACGACAATCCGTTCCGACCTGTCAATCAAGTCCCGAGCACGAATCAGGACTCGTCGGGGGCGTGATTCCTATCTAGAACCTGGGTATAAGGTAGGGTTGTCTGCATTTGCTCATTGCCCTGTCGTGGTTCTAGCTTGTCTAGTCACTCAGTGCTCTTGTTTTCTATTTGTCTCTTTGGTTCTGACCCGGCTTGTTTATTCTACCCTGCTTATCTCTATTACCCTTTGACTCGGCTTGTCTCTCGCTTACCTGCTCTCTCGTTCCCTCGACCTCGGCTTGTCTCTAGACCATTCTTTGCTTACTCCTTACGTTAGTCCGGCCATTCTAAGGTCCGGTATACGTACCTACCACCTGTTTGTACTCTGCGTGTTGGATCCCTGTCCCGATCCTGACACAACCTGAGGAGACGTGATATGAAGGCTCGTCCCTGTGGTATTATTCTCATGGCGAAGTTCAGAGAACCCAGGAGTGACTGAAGATCCTTCCTCGACGTTGTACCGTTATCAAGAAATGACCCGATCTCTACCCGGATTCTCTGAACCTTGTCTGCTGGCAGGCTGGCTTGCATGGCTGCTGAATCTAAGTCAATGCCTAGGAAGGTTAACTTGGTGGTGGGGCCCATAGTCTTGTTCTCGGCCACGGGTACGCCTAACGTCTTGAATAAGGCCACCGTCTTGTTGATGCTGTGTGGTATCGTGTCTTGTTTCTCTACTGTTAGGAAGTCGTCCAGATAGTGTATAACCACTGGACAACAGCAGATATTCAGCAGTAGCCAACACAGTGTCTCTGCAAAAATGTCAAATAATTTGGGGCTACTTTTAGCCCCAAATGTCAGTCGGTTAGCGAAGTAGTATAAACCCTTCCACCAAACTCCATGCAAATGCCATAGAGAGGGGTGCAGAGGGAGCAGTTTAAATGCATTTGAAATATCAGTTTTACCTAGCCACGCTGCCCTTCCTGCTTCCAAAATGGCCTGTATTGCATTATCGACTGTGGCGTACTGTAATGAAAACTCGGATGAAGGTATAAGTGAGTTAAGGCTTGGTGTGGTGCTTGAATGAGGGGCTGACAAATCAATAATCAAACGTGCTTTATTGTGGTATTTGCCCCGTGCCACGCCTATTGGGCTGGTTCTCCAACAAGTGAATGTTGGCCTCGTGAATGGCCCTAACATGAAACCATTCCCTACTTCGGCTTTCAACAGTTCGTCTACTGTTGTTGGATCAGTAGTGGCAGATTGTAAGTTCCGGCATTCGATAGTGCCTGAAGGCAGTGCTACCAACCCTGTGTGAAACCCTTCTGTGAAACCCGTGATTAGAAATTGTGCCAAGTCCCTGGATGGATGTGAACTAAGGTAAAATGCCAGTGTATCTACATTGACCTCCGTCAGTCATTTCTTAGGGAACAAACGGTTAGGGCACATCGTTTTGGCGTGAGCTCCATGGCAGATGGTGCAGACATGTAACAACCTGCAAGCGCTGAAGCTGCATCCACCTGCATTAAAGTTATTACATATCTGCGCCTTTCCTAGGAAAACTATTGGCCTACCTTATTTATCCTTAAATGTCCTTTGGTCCGTATTATTGGTACCTGGAGCTGCGTAGCTGGTAGTAGGAAGACTTGGTTCATTTGGGCACAAATTGGTGGAATGGGAACTGGATGCACAAATTGCACAAGACGGTGGAACGAGCCCGGCAAAATTACGGCAAAAAAGTTCCGTATCTAAATGCCTCCAGTCTGTCCTTATGTTGAACTGTACCAAAGCTGCTGCTGCTTTAGCCGAAAAAGACTTGTGGTACTCAAAAAAGGTATGGCCACCGTACTTGTGTCCCAGATCCACCAATTTGTGTAGATACAAATCCAGTTCTTCCCTACGATGTGGAAAACTGGTGCATACAACATCTCTATATATCCCGAAAGCTAGGACAAACTCCGGTATGGTTAATTTTTTACTTAGTCTGGGGTCTCTAGCTTTCATTACCACTGACAGATCCCCATAATTAAAGGTCTTATTCTCTATCACGTCTTGGGATGCTATGAGAAGGGAAATAAGGTTGACATCTTTCCCTTCTAAAATGTCTTTCCTAATGTTAGGAGGTACCAAGTGTGCTGGAGTGATGACATGAGTGGTAGGATTTTGCACAACTTGTGCCCCTGCCACATTACCCTGTGCTGCTATGTGTTCAACCTCTGGCGTGAGATTGATGTCTGGTGCCACGATAATTGGTTCGGGTGCTTCCAGCCTGTCCATTCTCTGGCTGATATTACTAATTGACGCTAGGATCAAAGTCATGGTGACTTGTAATCCAGCTAAGGTTTCATTCATATTATCCTGTGAGCTGGATCCTGGTTGAGGGGCCTCTGGGGTTGTCATCATAATCCTATAAAGTTCGGCTTTTCTTGCCGTGGCCGGGTATGGTACACCCCTACGTCTTAGTTCCGCCGCAATTTTCGGAATAGTCCATGACCTCAATGAACATGGACTATCTGAGTTCTCGGCTGCTGCTGGGGCCATCAAAGGGGTGGGTGGCCTAACAGGTGTGCTGGGAGGGGAGACGTCTTCTGCTATGTCAGATGCGTGAGACATCCTATATAAATGGCACAAGTGTTTGAAGCGACTTGTCAGTAACTAGTAGTAGCTACTGAAGCTGTTAACGTAATGTTATTTGCCGATGGGACGATAGGGCTGTTATTTAGCGTTTGTCGTATGTATGTGCCACCGAAGCGTTGTGGCAGGAAGGTGGGCCTCGTACATCGTATGACGTGATCTGGGGGTGACTTGTGGGGCCCTCTCTGTACTTTGGGTTGAGTACCGTGGAATCTATCTAAGTACTATGGCTAAAGAAATTACCACCGTATTGAGTGTAATTTAGACGTTAATAGTCGTGAGGTTTATAAAATTATCAGTATATTTATCTATACCCAACTATCGTGTTAGATTCTATATCGTGTAGTAGGTATACTACTTGACTAATACGTACCTGATACGTTGATGTTTTAGGTTACGGCTGTACTTGTATATGCCTAGTTTGCTTGGCCTACGATGAAAATATTCAACGTGAAACACCCCTTCCATACCCCTTCCCCTTATTGAAATAACCTGTAAATACATGCTTATTACCTGTCTCGCACCTAAGCGTTTGATCCTATTTATTACACCTATTATGGCCAAGGTGTAATATGTATTATGATTCTGCCGACTCGTAATAACCAGCGTTGGTCTTGAAGATTCTGTAACATATGAGGGTAATTTGTAACGCAGCGTCCCTTATTGGTTTGGCATAATTATCGTGAATATCTTGGTGTGTATACTTTATGACAGTAATCCACTATTAATGTCACCAGAGTTATATTCCATGAACGTACCGTATTTATCAGATTTTCCTTAATACTGAGTCGCTCCCGTGTAGTAACTGTTAGCAACCCGCCTGAAAGGACATGATATTATCTAGTTTAAATTTAATTACCGCTGTAGTCGTATGTTGATGTATCCGTGCATTTATAACAATTATTACCATATGTCCCATGTTATATTTTAAAAAATAACGATATGCCTTACTTTGTCTAATAGATAATCCTTAAGTTTTTTTTTTTTTTTTCAATTTTTATTATTTACGTAGTGACTGGTGTGACATAAAAAGATTATGCATGGTGACATAATAAAAATATATATCCATTTATATGACATACTTTTAAAACTTCATTAAACTTAACCCAGTTAAAATACAATTTTTTTTTTTTTCCATGTTATATCGCTGACTGCCGCTAGATGGCAGTATTGAACCGTATTGAAATTGCTGAATGAATTCGTGCGGTAGCCTGATTTACAATCCGTATGATTTGGTACCGTACTGTTGCCTGGGTCAGACAGTAATTGTATTCGCCGTATTGTATGAGTTTTGCTTTAGCAATGTAATTATGCCCGTGCCCGTACTCATGATTTACCGGCCAGTTAACCCCGGAAGTGTGACCCGTCTTTCCGGCAGTCGTGATGCCGTCACCGCTCTGTTTACCAGCCGAAAAGTTACTCCCGCCGAGTACCTGCTACCGCCGTTTAGTGTGAGTGGGACTCGCCGTCTGGACCGGAACCGGAAGTGACCAAGCGCTGTCAGCAAGGTATGAAGGGCAGTAGTGGATTTAAATAGGCCGGCTGCAACCCCTCCCACAACTCCAGGCTCTGCCTTCTCATATATATATATATATTGTGGCAGTGTGAGGGAACACTTCTATATTAGCCCCAGAATGGCACTTTCAGTGTTCCCTGACTAGAGGGGATTGCTCTAGTAGATTAATTAGGGAGCTACATAAACCCTATGCAGAGGGAAATCAGGCTCTCCTGTGAGTCAAAAAGACTGCTGAAACTGTGTGGGAACAAAAAGGTATTTTGCAAGCCTTTATTTTTATTTGTTAAACTACTGGGGTCAGCTTAGCTGCCCACTAACATAGAAAGGGTACTCTGTGTTTCCAGTGTGGAGTAGGTGTTTATTTTGGTTTTCATGTTTTGATGTGACTCAATTGGGGCCTGATTGCTAAATAAAGCTTTCCTCATATTGGAAGAAAGAACTGTTTCTGCTATTTATGAGCCAAGACCCGACCAGCCTGCTACAATATATATATATATATTTATATTCATTTTTTTATCTGCCCCCTGCCCCACACACAATAACTCTCACATTTACACACTGACCCTCCACATAGACCCCTATCACACACTGTGCCCCTATCACACACACACTGTACCCCATCACACACTGTGCTCCCATCACACACTGGATCCGCCCCTGGGTCGATATGCATGCTCCAAGGGTGGTCCTTTCCTTTCATCACATCACCTGGGCAAGCCTGGTCCTTCATGCCCGGTGGGCGTATCCTCCCGGGGGGATTCTGTCATATTGTTACCTTTACCTGCATCGCTCCTCAACTCAGGCTACGTGGCCCGAATGCTCCACGTGACCGTGTGGCATAAATAGAATGTTTACCTTCGGTCTCACGAACGGCTCCCTCTACTGGTTCCCTCTGCAGCCCCTAGAATTTTTTTTTTTAATTACGCCATGACGGACGTCATTACCTTATAGGGACCACGTCATCTAGACTCAATGCTGTTTGGGCTTGCAGAGATGATGTTGACCAATGGGAACTCTTTTGAGCCTATTTAAGGCTTATTTTAGCCTCCATTCATTGCCCTATTGTGGTTTCTGATAGATCCTTGTTTAGTGTTTCTAGAGATTCCCTTGTGATTTCCTGTGTTTGACCTCGGTTTCGTATTTGACTCATGATTTCTTCTGGTATCCTGACCTCGGCTTCATATTTGATTTGTGATTTCTGGTATCCTGACCCAGCTTTGTCTTGACTCTGAGTATTCCTATATTTTATTTTTGTGTGTGTGTTTGTGTTTATTATACATTATCCTCCATAGCCAGTAACCTGTGTTTATTATACATTATCCCCCCATAGCCAGTAACCTGTGTTTATTATACATTATCCCCCCATAGCCAGTAACCTGTGTTTATTATACATTATCCTCCCATAGCCAGTAACCTGTGTTTATTATACATTATCCTCCCATAGCCAGTAACCTGTGTTTATTATACATTATCCTCCCATAGCCAGTAACCTGTGTTTATTATACATTATCCTCCCATAGCCAGTAACCTGTGTTTATTATACATTATCCCCCCATAGCCAGTAACCTGTGTTTATTATACATTATCCCTCCATAGCCAGTAACCTGTGTTTATGATACATTATCCCCCCATAGCCAGTAACCTGTGTTTATTGTACATTACCCCCCCCCCCATAGCCAGTAACCTGTGTTTATTATACATTATCCCTCCCATAGCCAGTAAGCTGTGCTTATTATACATTATCCCCCCATAGCCAGTAACCTGTGTTTATTATACATTATCCCTCCCATAGCCAGTAACCTGTGTTTATTATACATTATCCCCCCATAGCCAGTAACCTGTGTTTATTATACATTACCCCTCCCATAGCCAGTAACCTGTTTTTATTATACATTTACCCCCCCCCCCCCCCCCCATAGCCAGTAACCTGTGTTTATTTTACATTATCCCCCATAGTCATTTATCATTGGACCTAGGCAGCATGATGTCTTAGGCCGGCCCAGAGAGTGAGTGAGTGAGTGAGTGAATAATATAATATATATGTTCAGAAACATATTAGTAATATATGTAAATCGGGTTCATGCAAAGAGGGTGAAAAGGTATTAATCCCTTAACACCGCAGCCAAATGTACAAGTTGTGAACAGAACAAAACGTAAACAAAACCTGGCATTTGCGCTATATGTCTGTCCAACCGTAATTCACCTCTTTCATATGAAATGCATCCCCCCTTATTATATATCATTTTATTCAGGGGAAACAGGGCTTTCATTTAACATCAAATAGTTAGGTATTAAACATAATTTAATATAAAAAATATATAAAAAATGGGAGAAAAAAAGATTTTTTTTATTTTTTTTAGTTCTATGTGACATTTTAACTGTGGATGTCAAAATACGGTTTGCTTTTACTGCAATACAATACACATATTTGTATTCAGCGATGTCTCACGTGTAAAACAGTACCCCCTATGTACAGGTTTTATGGTGTTTTGGGAAGTTACAGGGTCAAATATAGCGTGTTACATTTGAAATTGAAAATCGCCAGATTGGTTACGTTGCCTTTGAGACTGTATAGTAGCCCAGGAATTAAATTTACACCCATAATGGCATACCATTTGCAATAGTAGACAACCCAAGGTATTGCAAATGGGGTATGTCCAGTCTTTTTTAGTAGCCATTTGGTCACAAACACTGGCCAAAGTTAGCGTTAGTATTTGTTTGTGTGTGAAAAATGCAAAAAACGCCAATTTTGGCCAGTGTTTGTGACTAAGTGGCTACTAAAAAAGTCTGGACAAACCCCATTTGCAATACCTTGGGTTGTCTACTATTGCAAATGGTATGCCATCATAGGGGTAATTTTCATTCTTGGGCTACCATAGGGTCACAAAGGCAACGTAAGCAATCTGGCGAATTTTAATGTGAAAAAAATGAAACACAAGCCTTATATTTGACGCTGTAACATTTGAAAACACCATAAAACCTGTACATGTGGGGTACTGTTGTACTCGGGAGACTTCGCTCAACACAAATATTTGTATGTCAAAACAGTAAAAAGTATTGCAGCAATAATATCGTCCGTGTAAGTGCTGTTTGTGCGTGAAAAATGCAGAAAACGTCACTTTTACTGGCGATATCATCGTTGTAATACATTTTACTGTTTTGAAACACTAATATTTGTGTTCAGCAAAGTCTCCCGAGTAAAACAGTACCCCCCCATGTACAGGTTTTATGGTGTCTTGGAAAGTTATAGGGTTAAATATAGTGCTAGCAAATTAAATTCCCTATACTTTCGGCATGGGTTGTCAGGCAGGTCCCGCTAATTGTAATTAATTAGGATACCTAATTATGTAAAATTATTACATAAATATATGTGTAGAATTAATATATGTATATATATACATATGTGTATATATACGTATATATATATATAATTTTTTTTAAATATTTTTATTTATATATAGGTATATATACGTATATATTTATGTATATAGATATATATATTATGATATATATTATTTTGTTCTACGTGTATTTTGATATAAATATATATATATTATTATCACAATACAGTTAGAACGAAATAACACACATCTATATATTTTTTTATTATTTATTTTTAAATATTTTTTTAATTTTATTTTTTTACGTATTTACATATATATTTTTTTTATATTATATATAAATATATATATAACAATAATTATATATATATATTTAATCAGTATCAGTCTACGTGTAATTTGATATTAATATATATATATATATATATATATATATATATATTTATTAATATTTAAATACACGTCGTGTATGTGTAAATGTGTGTGTGTGTGTGTGTGTGTGTATGTGTATATATATATATACTTAGATCATATATATATAATACATATGATCTAAGTATATTTTATTTGTAACTGTAATTTTTTTAATTTATTTTTTGAACTAATATTTTATTTTTTTTACAGGACAGGGGGCAGAGACAGTGTCAGCCAGTGATTTCACATCACTGGCTGACACACAGGATCAGTGATCACAGTGACTGCCTGTCACTGTGATCACCTCCTGCAGATTGGGTAATTGACCACAGGGGGGAGTGCCTGGGTGGTACAAGCACTCCCCCCTTCCAATCTGCAGGGGGATCACTGTGCCAGTTACATGTGTCAGCCAATAGGCTGACACATGTAACACTGATCGCAGTGACAGGCTGTCACTGCGATCAGAGTGCTTTGAGATCGCAGTGACAGCCTGTCACTGCGATCTCAGACTTAGCAGATCGCGGTCACTGACCCCAGGGGGACTGCCTGGGGGGCCAGGTAAGTCCCCCGACCGCGATCTGCACAACGGGAAAGCCGCCGGCCGCATGTGTCAGCCGATTTGAAATCGGCTGACACATGCTGAATACTGGTCGCAGTGACAGCCTGTCACTGCGATCAGAGACTGCAGATCGCGGTCACCGGCCACAGGGGGGTTGCCCGGGGGGCCAGGCATCCCCCCCGACCGCGATCTGCAGCGGGAGAATACCGCCGGCCACGTGGGCGGCAATAAAAGCGAGGACGTACTATTACGCCCGCCGGCGTTTAGAGCCGGTTTCTGCGTGGCGTAATAGTACGTCCTCCGGACTTAAAGGGTTAAAGAAAAACACACTTATTGCATCAAATTTACAAAGCCAAACATTTAAAAGTTTTCCTCATTTCTTTCTCGGGATGAGGAATATATCGGTTGTAGACTGAGGATTTCCATCTGCCCAATCTTTTAATAATATGCACTGGAGTGTCAGTGTTGAAGGAGACCGAAGCTGCCCCTATTCTAAATGAAAGAACCGAGACATGGATACAACCCAATCTTAGGAGTAGTGTTCTGATGTAGAAGATGAATTTAGCCGTAGTCAGAGGGATTCAGTGAGAGTAGTGGTGAAATGTGTGTGGCATGACTGAGTGTGGGTAAGAGTCAAGTATTTTAACTGGGCACTAGTTCTAGGTGGGATAAAGTGGTATAGCGGATGGAGGAGTAGTTTGGTTCGTTTTAGAGGTTTGTAGAGAAAGTATATAGTGATCATGATTTTTAGCGATATCCAATATTTTTAAGGTGGTCTCAAACAAACATAAAATGCTATATAAAATTTGTGGGAATATCGAATAGTCGTGTACAGTAAATCAGAGAGGGCTCAGAATATCGAACCATCGATTGGTAACCTGGATGAAGTAGGGGGTCTATCTGTGTTATTAAATACACGGTAATATGCTTTTAATGGGATAGGACGTTAGGAAAGGTGTGTGATTGGGATAAGTGGTTGTGGCTGTATTTACCTTATCCTTGGACCGACCTGGCTCCTAAGCTTGAGCCGCGCGTGGCTGGATCACTCCTGCCTCCACACGAGCCGCATGCGGCTTGATCTCCTCTTCTGACTTAGCCGCGTGCACTGACCACAGTGATCGGTCACGTGGCCCGCCTGGCACTAGGAGCACGGCTCAAGTCACGAGCTTGCTCTTAAAGGGGCCGTGGGAGCCAAAAGTTGATTCAGGCTCCCATTGGCCCACGTCATTCCAGCACCCCCACACATGAACGTTTTGGGGGCACAATAGCTTGCATTTAAAAAACAAAAACTTTTTGGACTGTAATATAATAGCAGTCAGTTTCCTTCACACGTGGGCGTTTCAGGGCCTGCCAGGGCACAGTGTCACACCAGTGCAACTCATATCTGGTGTAACAGTAGTGTACATTTAAAAAAAAAAATACAGGGGGCTTGTTGTCACCTTTCGGGGACCCTTGGTGTTGTGGGTGGAGGAAGAGACCTTCAATGACATCAGTGAGGACAAGGAACGGGACATGGCTAGCTTGGTATCCAACCTTGTGCAAATGGGGAGTTTACGGTTGTGCAAATGGACTGTTTGCGGTTGTTTGCGGTGCGTTAAACGGGGAGTTTGGTCTGTCACTGTGAAGCGGGCGTAACCCTTACACTACCTGATCGATACAACATCATACCTGATGTTCTAAAGCACGTTATTCCTAACAATTTAGGAATGTTAGGTGATTTATGCCTTTTATGGATTAAAAACAGACTCTGCATCAACTATGTAATTTTCCATGGGAGTTTTGCCATGGATCCCCCTCCGGCATGCCACAGTCCAGGTGTTAATCCCCTTGAAACAACTTTTCCATCACTATTGTGGCCAGAAAGTATTCCCTGACTAGAGGGGATTGCTCTAGTAGATTAATTAGGGAGCTACATAAACCCTATGCAGAGGGAAATCAGGCTCTCCTGTGAGTCAAAAAGACTGCTGAAACTGTGTGGGAACACAAAGGTATTTTGCAAGCCTTTATTTTTATTTGTTAAACTACTGGGGTCAGCTTAGCTGCCCACTAACATAGAAAGGGTACTCTGTGTTTCCAGTGTGGAGTAGGTGTTTATTTTGGTTTTCATGTTTTGATGTGACTCAATTGGGGCCTACTTGCTAAATAAAGCTTTCCTCATATTGGAAGAAAGAACTGTTTCTGCTATTTATGAGCCAAGACCCGACCAGCCTGCTACAATATATATATATATATATATATATATATATATATATATATATATATATATTTATATTCATTTTTTTATCTGCCCCCTGCCCCACACACAATAACTCTCACATTTACACACTGACCCTCCACATAGACCCCTATCACACACTGTGCCCCTATCACACACACACTGTACCCCATCACACACTGTGCTCCTATCACACACTGGATCCGCCCCTGGGTCGATATGCATGCTCCAAGGGTGGTCCTTTCCTTTCATCACATCACCTGGGCAAGCCTGGTCCTTCATGCCCGATGGGCGTATCCTCCAGGGGGGGATTCTGTCATATTGTTACCTTTACCCGCACCGCTCCTCAACTCAGGCTACGTGGCCCGAATGCTCCACGTGGCCGTGTGGCATAAATAGAATGTTTACCTTCGGTCTCACGAACGGCTCCCTCTACTGGTTCCCTCTGCAGCCCCTAGAATTTTTTTTTTAATTACGCCATGACGGACGTCATTACCTTATAGGGACCACGTCATCTAGACCCAATGCTGTTTGGGCTTGCAGAGATGATGTTGACCAATGGGAACTCTTTTGAGCCTATTTAAGGCTTATTTTAGACTCCATTCATTGCCCTATTGTGGTTTCTGATAGATCCTTGTTTAGTGTTTCTAGAGATTCCCTTGTGATTTCCTGTGTTTGACCTCGATTTCGTATTTGACTCATGATTTCTTCTGGTATCCTGACCTCGGCTTCATATTTGATTTGTGATTTCTGGTATCCTGACCCAGCTTTGTCTTGACTCTGAGTATTCCTGTATTTTTTTTTGTGTGTGTGTTTGTGTTTATTATACATTATCCTCCATAGCCAGTAACCTGTGTTTATTATACATTATCCCCCCATAGCCAGTAACCTGTGTTTATTATACATTATCCCCCCATAGCCAGTAACCTGTGTTTATTATACATTATCCCCCATAGCCAGTAACCTGTGTTTATTATACATTATACTCCCATAGCCAGTAACCTGTGTTTGTTATACATTATCCTCCCATAGCCAGTAACCTGTGTTTATTATACATTATCCTCCTATAGCCAGTAACCTGTGTTTATTATACATTATCCCTCCATAGCCAGTAACCTGTATTTATTATACATTATCCCCCCATAGCCAGTAACCTGTGTTTATTATACATTACCCCCCCATAGCCAGTAACCTGTGTTTATTATACATTATCCCTCCCATAGCCAGTAACCTGTGTTTATTATACATTATCCTCCCATAGCCAGTAACCTGTGTTTATTATATATTATCCTCCCATAGCCAGTAACCTGTGTTTATTATACATTACCCCTCCCATAGCCAGTAACCTGTGTTTATTATACATTATCCCCCCCATATACATTTATGCCTTTTATGGATTAAAAACAGACTCTGCATCAACTATGTAATTTTCCATGGGAGTTTTGCCATGGATCCCCCTCCGGCACGCCACAGTCCAGGTGTTAATCCCCTTGAAACAACTTTTCCATCACTATTGTGGCCAGAAAGAGTCCCTGTGGGTTTTAAAATTTGCCTGCCTATTGAAGTCTATGGCGGTTCGCCGGGTGCGCCCGTTCGCGAATATTTGCGGAAGTTCGCGTTCGCCGTTCGCGAACAGAAAATTTGATGTTCGCGACATCACTATTGGTAATACGTCTTTCGAATCCACTTTTTGTGGGTTTCCTCTTTCCTGCGTGTTGGGGTATGACTCCCGTGACACAGTGAATATGTATGGGATAGTCTAAGATGCTCAAAAGTTGGCATACCCTTGGAGGATTGGTAATATCTATGTACCATTTTTAAAGAAAACATGGGTGAGCAGGCATATTTCTTATAGGATTCATATTCAACTGTAGGTTATAACAGAATGGCAGAATCATGAAACAAAACATGGCAACAAAGAAAAAAATGAAATGAACCCTGTTCAACTACTGCATTTAAATGGGTATTGGAGTCATGGAAGTTCCACTATCAATGTGTAGAAATGATCAGGGGACATGTTCTCCTGAAAATGTATTATGAGTATTTGGCATACTTTACACTACATTGGTTCCTATCTTATGTTTTAGGTTTGTGAACAACAATCAACAACAAAAGTCATACAAAGAATGTTCATAACAGCAGTTTGTAATCAAGTTTTGAGAAAAAAGGAATGTGACGATGTGAAGGTATATGCATATCAAACTTTTTTATACAAAATGATAGACAAATTATCTTTCAGATGCAAATGCAAAGTTTCTTTCACATTTTTTTCAGGAAGCATTGATTACACTATTTTTTTTATATACCTATTACAAATACTAAAACATGTATTTTTACGAAGAAAAATATTATAAAAAGATTAGGGTCAATTTACTAGTCGGTGGAAAAACACACAACACACTACTTTCCATTTTCTTGTCATTAATTAAACTGTTCACAAATAAAAGTACCATCAGGCACAAAGTGATTCTGTACAAAACTTAAAATTAAAAAAAAAAAAAGTGAAAAAAGGCTCTAATAAGATTAGACCTCTATAATAACCTTTGAAAGGTAACACAATAAATATATTTTAAAAGCAGCACCTAAACTCGTGTAGTAGCTCTAAAATACACAATAAATACAAACATTTCAATATGGGTGCGCTGTGTTTTTAAGACTAAAAATATTTTAAAGTGCAGCAAATGTGAACAAGTGCAATATGCATTAAAGTGCATAAAAATACATATCACTTATTAATCGTGAGAAATAGTATCCACTTCCACAGTTATCGTCCACTCTGAGACTGGTGCAGTTAAGGACCAGAAGCCTATGTATCGACCTACCTCCAAAGTAGTATTGTATTTATTTTGAAAAGCATTTTCCGCATAAATTGAAAGAAGAACTGTGAGTTCTGTATATTATTTTTGTGGTGTTGTCTCAAACCTCCCTACCTGGGACAAAACCTTATTGATCAGAGTGGATCAGTCAAGGCAAAAGGGGCTTAATCCTGAGAGCCAGCATCTGAGCAAAGATTTTGAGGTCGATATTTAGCAAAGAGATTGACCTGTAACTGCCACAGCTTTCTGGGTCCTTACCAGGTTTGGGGATGACAGTGATGGATGCTCAGAGCATCAGGGACGGTAGCGTGTTCTCCTCCGTAACAGAGTTAAGAGAGCGCAGGAGATGTTCCTTTAATGAGGACTGAAAAATACTTACACTCACACTTACAAGCAAAGTAAAGTTGTTATATCTTTATTCTTGGCCATCCATCTAATCTATCAAGGAAGTTATTCCCTGGGTGCACTGACATACAATGAAAAGGCGCAAATGGCCTGAGCAGTCTCTTTACCTGCTCTTTGTGAGTGTAAGAATCTACCTCTTTTTAACTATATATAATTGTGTTTGCAGTATTATACCATTTTGCTTTTATGTATTTTTTTCAATGTGGAAAAATCAACTCTTTATGAATGAAATTTGTGATTGAAGTAGCAAATTTATCTTGCATGTTGGTTTTAAGTATTGACTTGCACAAAGCTTATAATGCACCTGTAATATGTATGCACTTTAATATGGAATAGTGCAATAATATTTGCACATATATCTTGCAGTGTGTTTGCACAGAAATATTGCACAAAATATTGGTTTCCTGCACGAGGAACTATAGTTTCATTCTGAGCACAACCACTTTGTTGCATTGCATTGTTTTTCTTGCTGGGGTTGATTGCAATACACAATATTTTTTTGTAAGCACAATCTTTAAAGGCACAGCACACTTTATATATATTTTTTTTTAGAATTGAGTGTTGGAGAGCTAATAAGGTGCTGCTAATACAAAACATTTTTATAATAAGGTGAATAATTTATTTAGCGCCATCTATAGCTTGTTTTATTTTTTTTTATATTATGTATTTATAGCTATGTTTTACTATCTGTACCTTCATTAACGGGTAAAAGATTTGGAAAAGTTTTTCTGTCTGGACAAATTTTTCGTTTTTGTTTCCATTAAATAATACGCTATTTAGGCATGCTAAAATTTAAAAAAACACTTAAACAATACTTTCCAGGACACCCAAAATAGTCAGATTCTAAAGGTGATTTTTCTGCAAACCGCTTGGTAGTGAAAGGGTTAACAATCATACAAACCAAAACAGTGCAAGAATTTTTTTTAAAAGTATATAGTAAATGTTTATAAACTCAAGATAAACTTAGCTCCCTTAACGCCATTACGGCGTTCTATGCCGTCCCCATTATAATGGGCTTTAAAGCCGGTGCGGCGAAATAGACCGCCGTAACGGCTTTCTACCCCAGGAGCTGAAATATACTCACCTTCCTGGCGATCCGGTTTGGGAGGAATCGGAAGAGAGGAGTGTATACCGCGCCTAGAGGTATTAGTATAAAAAATTATACATACATATATTCGATGGAGATTTTGACCGTGGATGGTAACCTCAAAATAAAAAGCAAAACATAATAGTGCAATACAGTAAATAAACAAAAAAGGTCAAATAAAGCTATACACAGTCCACTCACATGGGGATGAGCTATAACAGAGCTCAGCTGTGATGCGCCTGGACGGTATAATCCCCGTCTCGGGATATATGGTGGTATTGCTTCAGGGATTTTCCAAGGTGCAGTAGTGCGTAGATCATAAAATACAAAAATAAAAATATGGCAGCATATGGTGAAGTACGTACTGATAAAGTAGTAACAAGTATAAAAGGTATTATACTTACAATTTCTAGAGCACAAAACCTGCTCTAGTATAAACAGCCTAGGTGGTATAATCCCCACCAGGGATATGCAGGATCCAGGGAGTAGAAGATAATAATAAAAATATATATAAAAGTAGGCTAAAAGAAGTACTTTAATATATAAAACAAACAGGTATAATAACAAGTATAAATAAAAGTCCACTTTACGCGTTTCGCCTCACAGGGCTTCTTCAGAAGTGTGGATCATCTCCCTCATGGATCCGTTTATATATGGCTGTCAATTAGGAAAGTTAGTTGGTGGTGTAGTGGTTTCTAGTTCCGGATTCGCTGTCCTGGAACGCTCGTTTCCATTTCCGGGTAGTGTCTGTGGAACGCAGGTGTCGCCAGAATGATGACGCGGCACTCGCGTCGTACCGGAAATGACGTGATAGATGCGTCATTCCGGAATATTGGCCAGAATGATCGTGACGCTCAGGTGGAACGCACGCAACGTACGAGAACAGCGTGCGTTGCGTTCCAGAGTGTCTGTATAGGCAAATAGCTGCAATAGATAAAATGAATGTGGGCACAGTAATCTGAATGCTTAACCGCCATATTAGTTGTGGGCACTGAGTGTATTATAAGGTGTTGCTAACACTTCAAAGAATATTGCATTAACTTAAAGCAATATAACCATAACATCAGAGTGGGGTACTCTCAACCTTAGGGGTAATCTGATATATATATATATATATCAATATATGGTGTAGCATAAGTATATAGAGCTAAAATTGCTTATAATAAATATAATGGAAACGTAAAATTATAAATATTATGCATAAGACAAAGTATATATATTACATAAATGAGTAAAAATATATTATCTTACAATAAATATCGTACATAGCATAACTTAGAGGTCAAGGTCATACTGTATTATATTATTACAGGCAGGGTAATGTATATAAAACCAAAAATCATGCAGAGCAAGTGGATATATAGAGGGGTGCTGATAAATGTAAAAAAGATCGAAAGAAATGAAGAAAATCAGTAAAAATTAATTTTATTTTCATATGTATTTTCATTTCTACTCTTATAATAATTTTTTTTTTATTTTTTATTTTTTTATTTTTTTTTACTGATTTTCTTCATTTCTTTCGATCTTTTTTACATTTATCAGCACCCCTCTATATATCCACTTGCTCTGCATGATTTTTGGTTTTATATACATTACCCTGCCTGTAATAATATAATACAGTATGACCTTGACCTCTAAGTTATGCTATGTACGATATTTATTGTAAGATAATATATTTTTACTCATTTATGTAATATATATACTTTGTCTTATGCATAATATTTATAATTTTACGTTTCCATTATATTTATTATAAGCAATTTTAGCTCTATATACTTATGCTACACCATATATTGATATATATATATATATATATCAGATTACCCCTAAGGTTGAGAGTACCCCACTCTGATGTTATGGTTATATTGCTTTAAGTTAATGCAATATTCTTTGAAGTGTTAGCAACACCTTATAATACACTCAGTGCCCACAACTAATATGGCGGTTAAGCATTCAGATTACTGTGCCCACATTCATTTTATCTATTGCAGCTATTTGCCTATACAGACACTCTGGAACGCAACGCACGCTGTTCTCGTACGTTGCGTGCGTTCCACCTGAGCGTCACGATCATTCTGGCCAATATTCCGGAATGACGCATCTATCACGTCATTTCCGGTACGACGCGAGTGCCGCGTCATCATTCTGGCGACACCTGCGTTCCACAGACACTACCCGGAAATGGAAACGAGCGTTCCAGGACAGCGAATCCGGAACTAGAAACCACTACACCACCAACTAACTTTCCTAATTGACAGCCATATATAAACGGATCCATGAGGGAGATGATCCACACTTCTGAAGAAGCCCTGTGAGGCGAAACGCGTAAAGTGGACTTTTATTTATACTTGTTATTATACCTGTTTGTTTTATATATTAAAGTACTTCTTTTAGCCTACTTTTATATATATTTTTATTATTATTATCTTCTACTCCCTGGATCCTGCATATCCCTGGTGGGGATTATACCACCTAGGCTGTTTATACTAGAGCAGGTTTTGTGCTCTAGAAATTGTAAGTATAATACCTTTTATACTTGTTACTACTTTATCAGTACGTACTTCACCATATGCTGCCATATTTTTATTTTTGTATTTTATGATCTACGCACTACTGCACCTTGGAAAATCCCTGAAGCAATACCACCATATATCCCGAGACGGGGATTATACCGTCCAGGCGCATCACAGCTGAGCTCTGTTATAGCTCATCCCCATGTGAGTGGACTGTGTATAGCTTTATTTGACCTTTTTTGTTTATTTACTGTATTGCACTATTATGTTTTGCTTTTTATTTTGAGGTTACCATCCACTGTCAAAATCTCCATCGAATATATGTATGTATAATTTTTTATACTAATACCTCTAGGCGCGGTATACACTCCTCTCTTCCGATTTCTATTTCACATACAAGGTTTTGGGAATCCTTGTTTTGTACACTGCTGCCTGCCCATCACTTACTATAGCGAGCGCCTATTACCCTCTGGTTTGGGAGGAATGCCTGACAGCCCAGGCAGCCCTCCCAAGACAAATCAGGCCCCCGGGGGCCATGTGGTCTTTCTCAAAGAGCAATCACATGGCCCTTTATAGCTGGCTGTGGATCTGCCTGCAGGGGGACTGCCTGGACTGTCAGACAGTCCCCCTGCTGGTGGGAAAGTAAAAAACAAATTATTATTACAGATGTAAAATAAATTGTGTGTGTGTATGTGTGTGTGTGTGTGTGTGTATATATATTATATATGTAACGTCATACGTAGTGTATTTTAATATTAATATAAGTACATATTACATATATATATGTAATTTCATTCTGTTAAGACCTGCAGTGGTTATGGTACTGCGGTCTTCTATTCCTTTCCCAATAGCTGAGCATAAGTGATTATAGCTGCAGTAGGAAGTAGAGGAATAGTGTAGATGAATGCAGCTTCCAAGACGATTCTCCCCAGCAAATAGAATATCCCCCAAACATGAGCCTAGACTTCATGAAGGGTGTAACAGGAATGAAATGTATTGATAACACACTGGCTTTTATGAGAAACCCTCCTGCAAGAGGACCTCCCACAGCAAACAAAGACAATAACCAATCAACATACAGATTTACAGTAACTCCCGCCCTCTCTCTGCCTGGGAGATATTGAGATAAGTTCAGGAATAAACCAATTATTTCCAGGCGGAGGGCACACAATTTCCCCAAAAGTTGGAACACCCCTTTCCACACAAGGTATCCCCACAGATTACACATCCCCTGAAAGCCCCCCCCCCCGATCTGGGGGATCAACATATCCAAATTTCACCCAGATCGGTTCAGGGGTTCTTAAAAAGCATCGAAGTCACATTTTACCGACCACACACGAGGCTCCTTCCCAAAACAGTTCCACAAATTCAGCGTGTGCGGTTGGTCAATTCAGAAAAAGGTAAAAAAAA